>NW_025963851.1:0-237085 GCF_023055435.1 Haliotis rufescens
ATGGGTACAATGTGTGTAGCCCATTTCTGGTTTCACGGCCCTCATATTTCTGGGATATTCAACAATTGCATAAAACAACATTCAATTACTCACTCACAACACTGAAACCTTTCTTGTGCGCTTCAATCATATATTGCATGTGGAGTTATGTGCAACATAAGTTAATGATTATAAATATTAATATATATTAATACAGTCCATCAAAATTTTCTCTTCAATTTCAACCAATTTTGCAATCGACTATTAATTTGTTAATTAGCTCATTTCGATCATGTTGATATTTGTTTTTGTCTGATGAAAGAATTCAAAATCACTTATTAAAAAGTGAAATGAAAAGGGTAGAGCTGATACGTTTTAGAAACTGATATTGAAAGGTTAGAAATAATATCAGCGAAATCAGTGGATCTATAGTTGTTGTTGAAATTAGCAGTGACAGTGATGAGAGCTCTCGTGGGTTTCACCAAAGTGGTGAACGTCCTGGATATGCGTCACTTCTGGCTTTCCTCCCACATTAAGCTGACACGCCCAGATGTAACTGAAATACTGTCGATCCATCTTGATAACAGTGTAAGAATCTACATCAAATGTCGCTAAATGCAGAAGTTGTTATAAATAAAGTTGTATGTTTTCTTCTTTACTCACCAACTGCTGCTGGCGGTCGGGTAGCCTTGTGGTTAAAGAGTTTGCTCGTCACGCCTTAGACCCGGATTCTATCCCCGACATGGGGACAATGTGTGAAGCTCATTTCTGGTGTCCCCCGCCTTGATATTGCTGGAATATTGCTAAAAGCGGCGTAAAAACATACCCACTCCATCACACATATCTAGAACCCCAAACAAACTGTTAACTGAAAGACTGTACAAAGGAGCGTCAAGCACAACGCACCAACTCATTTACGTATGACGGACAGTACTGAGGAACCCGCCTTGCTTTCAACATGTTCAAGTCACCATGCATTATGATTGGTCACTACTGTCAATGATAACTTATATCGTCATAACTATCAGATATTCAATATTTCCAAACCTCCACATCACACAATAAAAATGTATTAACATTCAATCACCAGTCCTGAAAATACATGAATGATATTAAACAGTTATTCCTTTGTTTCAGATGGCAGCTGCCAGAAAGCTGGAGAGTCTGAATGAGAACTTCTTGACCTGTTCCATATGTACGGAGGGATACAAAGACCCCTGTACTCTGACCTGTGGACACACCTTCTGTAAGGGCTGCCTGGGGAAATTCCTGAAGACCAGACAAGACGCCATCAGAGCCAAGTCCATCCCGTGTCCCTACTGTCGTCAGATGACCCAAGCTCCCCAGCCTGACAGACCAGTGGAGGAGTGGGTGAAACAGATCAAGCCCAGTTTCCTCATACAGGGACTTCTGGACACTCTAGCCTGTGGGGGAAATACTGATCATGGTAAGTAAATGTGATCTAGAAGAAACCGAAAGATGACAATATTCTTCCCAGGAGCGTAAGATCCCTGGCCGCATCTCACCAAAAGACGGCATTAGTTGTCACTCTGCCAGGTGCTCGACATTAAAAGGATAAAAGAGGGACTGGTAGTTTTAAAGTCAGTAAATTGTGCGTGCGTGGGGTATCCATGTTAAACTCCACTATCTCAGTGAGCTGCTACTATAAAACTGGCCCGCACGCACGTCGCTACATCAGTGCAATAATCTTTAAAGCGATGTTAAACGTCTATTTTGAATTACACTGTCGCCGATTCAGTTTCCACTAAAACCAAAAACCCCAACTAGAATATCTTATATGAGATGGACTGTGACGCTATCATCCAGCAGGTTCTCTTTCCTGAATGACCGAGGTAATACCAAGCCAGGTTCAGTCTATGCACGTTCATGCATCATCAAAATGGTGATGGAAAACTGTTTATTGTAGATGAATAAAATCAAGACGAAACTGAAGGATCACCTACATTTATAAGGATTATCTAGAATAAATCTTTGTCATTTCAGTTTTGAAATCTATTCATGTAGATTACCCCAAGGTACTTTCCGGACCCTGTATACGTTGAAGCGCACAATGGGCAGAATTAACATTTTTTCACTGATTCACTCACTGTGTACGTTGACATCTTCCTACAAACGTTATCTCGGTATTGTTTTAAACATTGCACGTTTGATGTGACAGGTTTATCCATGACTTGTTCAGATACAGAAAACCGCTGCCATCCCTGCCAGGACCTTGGAGAAAGTCATCCGGCCAACTCCTACTGTCAAGACTGTGATGTGTCGCTCTGTGAGAGATGTGTGAAGATGCATGCATCTCTTCCTGGTACGTCAAACCACGTAATAGCTGACCTTGGTGGAGCAGTGAAGGTCACTAGACGACAGATGTGCACAGAACACAACGAAGTCATGGATTTCTGCTGCAGAGAATGTAATAAAGCAATATGCCACAAGTGCTGTGTCACATACCACAGGAAATGCGACTCTGTGGTCACTATTCAGTCTATAATGTCTGAGATGAGAAGTGTTCTTACACGCAATAAGGGATTGATTACAAAGAGCTTTGACGACACGGACAGATCACTTCAACAACACCAATCACAGATTGATGAGATCAGCCACAACAAAGACACAATAAAGTCACAGATCAGACAGGCCTCACAGAAAGCCATGGACGTGATTAAACAGAAGGAGAAACAGCTGCTGGAGGAGCTGAATGAGATGACAGAGAAGCAGTCTGGACAAGTGAGGGGGCGGATAAAGTCAGGGGAAATAGACATGCAGATGTATCAACAACAGATAGAGTACATCACCCAGGTGTTGAAGTCTGGGAGTGAGACGGACATGTTTGACGTTTACCAGATGTGTCAGTCTGGGGCAATCAAGAAGGCAACAGACAGGGATGTCACTTTCACAGACAGTGTCCCTGATTCAAAACTTATATTTGTAAGTGAATTAGATGAGAAGAAATTATACAAGGATGTAAAACTTGGTAGAATTCAACAGAACGTTTGTGACGTCATTGATAAGCGACTTGGTAAAACACAGAGTGGCACATTTGACGTCATGTGCAGGCCAGTGTTAAACAAGACAGTCGGCATCAAGGTCTATGGCGACAGGAAGCAGCCATGTCCATCTGACGTCTTAGTCCTGGTTGTCGACGGTGAAGAGACACTGGTGGTCACTGACTACAACAATACATGTCTGAAATCCTTATACACAAAGAATAACAAATCACGACACAGTAAACTGGATCTTCCAAGTGAACCATGCTCTGTGACGAGGCTGAGGGACAACCAGGTGGCTGTATCATGCCGGTCACACAATGAGATTGTAATAGTACGGGTGACCCCTGACCTTGTACTACAGTCACGTGTCACAACAAAGAAGACGTACATGGGTCTGACAGCCTTGAGTCCTTCAACATTAGCAGCAGGTTGTTGGGATCCTCCCTGTGTTGATATCCTGGATGTATCGGGGAGAGTAATGAGGTCAGTCAGTAGATTCAATTCTGGGGAGAACCTGATATGTAAGCCCTGCTTCCTCTGTGCTACAGACAGGCGCAACATCCTGGTTTCAGATATTGACTCAGACTCAGTCTACTGTATCACACCAGAGGGAGATATTGTGTTCACCTACACCCCTACAGGAGAGAGACTGAGAAGACCACAAGGTATCACAACTACCAGCACAGGACACATCCTGGTGGCGGACTCCTGGGCACACAAGGTGGTACTACTGACACCAGCAGGGGAGTTTGTCACAGACCTGCTGACGTCACAGGATGGACTACAGAATCCATGCGGCTTGATGTTCTGTGATTGTAAACTGTATGTGGTGGAAGACAATGGAGATGCTGTGAAGGAATTCAACTGCAGTATTCCCCAATGAGACCCCAGGAAGCAAAACATACTCGGATCACGTCGCGGGGAATTTTTTATAATGAATATTCAGAAATATGCCCCAAATGAACAGTTTGTTTGGTGAAAAATACCCAAGACGCCAACCACATTTGAACATAGATTACAGTGAATGAGTGAATATGATAATATGCCGCTTTTAGCCGTATTCGAGTAATACCCTTACCACAACGGGGCCACATTGACCAACCGAACTTGGGACATCGGCAGGACGAGCGCATACACATGACAAGCACATAATGAATTATTGGATTAGTTGTAGTGGCTATTTTCGGTTAAATGTAGGGACAAGACAAGAATAATGCAGGTAGCAGACGTTTACAACTTTGGAGAAACCCACGAGCACAGAAACGGTGCTGACAAACCTAGAAACTTAATCAGGGCCAGTCTGGGATTTAAACCCACAACTGTAGGTGCCTATCACGTCTAAGGGACGCAATTACACAATCAAATCTCGGCGCCACAGGGTACCCCATATGTTCTGTGAGACAAAGGAATTTAACCCTGAATATTGTACTTACTCATATAGCTACACGTTCACTTTCATTATCCAGCAAGACCGTTTACTAGCGTTACTATCAGTAACTCTCGCTGATAATACTTTTACTGGTGCTTGAGACATCCACCTAAGTACTCTATAAACATTTAGTATGTATTTAATGACTTTAGAACATGCATGTATTTAATCATGTTTCAAGAAATGTCTCCTAAGCTTTACCAGACTGGATTTTGTACAGTTTTATTGTTTAAATAACATGTTATATTTATATTATGTACAATATGTGACACTATCATATAATATATCTTATCTTATCTGTTCTTACATTTACTAATGCCTACACACTTCAGCAATTTGTAGACTGATAGGATAACCACTATCATTAATATGAAAGTCATATTTCATGTATATTGAATAAACTTTTCAGTGACATACGCAATTTAATTTTTCCATCTGTGAGTTTGTTTGTTGTTTCACGCCGCACTCAGAAACATCGTAGCTATGTGACGGTGGTCTGTAAATACTCGAGTCTGGAGTCAGCGAGCCTGACCACCCGATTCCGTTACTCGCCTCTCACGGCAGGCATGTTGAAGACCAATTCTAACCAGGGATCTTCACGGGGTTGATGAGCCCTTGATGAAGTCAAGTTTCACTTTTAACTTTGTACAATGTTTCTTCCATTGTTGTGTGTTTAGTCGCATATCTTCTCATCCATGAGCGCGCTTCGTAATTGAAATTCCATCTGAGAAAGTAAAGACACATGAATTATCTTCCTTTGACCACGAAGTAGTTGGTGCCAAATGTTCTTTGAGTGAGTGAGTGAGTTTGATTTTACGCCGCTTTTAGCAATATTCCAGCTATATCACGGCGGGGGACACCAGAAATGGGCTTCACGCATAAATGTTCTTTAAAGCAACACATTTCATATATGTTTCCAGGATATAAAAAAGAAAGGATCTTGATTATATATATGTATGTTATTATCTTTCAACGAAACGTATTTGAACTGTGCTCTAGTACCATTCACGACTTCGTTTGACAGCAAAAGAAAGGCACTCTAATTGCAGAATTATGTTATACAGTAGTTAACGGGCTACCTGATATTGATCCTGTGGACCCGATGCTTCAATTCTTAATGACATTCACTCATTACAGTTTTGACAAAACAAAAGGCAACTATGCTTGTCGTGGGAGGCGACTAACGGGATCGGATGGTCAGGCTCACTGACTTGGTTGATGCATGTCATCGTATCCCAATTGTGTGGATCGATGCTCATGATGTCCATCCCTGGATTGTCTGTTCCAGACCCTATTATTTACAGACTTCCGTCATACAGCTGGAATATTGCTGAGTTGGGTGTTAAACAACAAACAAAACTCTAGTTTGTGGTGAGGGAGGGAGTCAGTCATGCTTGGTTATAATGGTGGCTGTGTGTTACAACGTTTGACACTGATTGTGTGTCATTGCTGCCGTCATTGAAAGTCGAGTGCAAGGATTGCTGGTAATAGAGCCCAAGACACACGTGGACCGGTGTTATTGCTGTCAGCCTGTGGTCTGCATGTCCCATATTCGACTGTTTGTATACAGGCTGATATCACTGAAATGTTGCTGACTGGGGGACGTCCATGTATCTCCATGTTCCCTCAGAGCTTCTCTGATGATCCCCGTTTGATGACCATACTTAATATATACACGTACAAGTACGAACAATGATATGGTGTTAAGTATTGTTGTTTGTGGTCAGACAGACATATCAGTGGCCACTAGATACATTACTGCCCTGATCACAACACATCCAATAGCCGCTAGATATATTACTGCCCTGCTCACATCACACCCAATAGCCTACTAGACAAATTTTTGTGATGCTCACAACACACCCAATAGCCAACTAGATATATTACTGTCGTGCTCACATCACATCCAATAGCATACTAGACGCATTACCGCCCTTCTTACAACACACCCGATAGCTAACTAAATACATTACTGCCCTTCTCACAACACACCCGATAGCCAACTAAATACGTTACAGCCCTACCCACAACACATCCAATATAGAAACATTACCGCCCTACTCATAACACATCCAATAGCCTACTAGGCACATTACAGCCCTGCTCACAACACATCCAATATAGATACATTACTGACCTACTCATAGCACATCCAATAGCCTACTAGACACATTACAGCCCTGCTCACAACACATCCAATATAGATACATTACTGACCTACTCATAGCACATCCAATAGCCTACTAGATACATAACAGCCCTGCTCACAACACATCCAATATATAGAGGTTATCACGCGAGTGTGTTTGGGGATGGTAAATATCCTGCATTAGGAATAAACATTGTATTTAGCGAGCCTTGGCGAGCTAAATACATAGTCTTTATTCCTAATACAGGATATTTACCATCCCCAAACACACAAGCGTGATAACCACTTTATCATATAATGTCATTCTTTAATTCTGTGTTTCAAAATCGCTTTCCCTCTCTCACAAACATTACCGAAACATTGCGAGTTTTCCTGGAATGCGCGCAATAATATTTATTACGTCACAGGGTAAGTGATGTGTCAGTCGGACAGTGACAGTAGCCAATATAGTTCCAACTGAAATCTGTTTCTTATACAGTGGCGAAGCAACATATACGCAAAACAACAATTGTTTTTAATTGCCTTTCGCGGCAATCCACCGGTCTGTCCGCGAGAGTAACTGCCCTTTGTCAAAGGGAAGCTACTCTAACCCTTGTCTATGAGACGTCACGGCCACGGTCAGACGTTGTTGACAGTCGGTCTGTCCTGTCATAACGTTAAGAAGTGTAGTCAGATGTACACACAGCGACAAAACGAAACAAGGTAACAATTCAAACATATTTCGGCCAAATCCAACTATTTTAATTTGTGGAGAAGGTTTCAAGCCGCAGAGGTCTACAAGCACAGATATGGCTACTGATCCCGCTTGGCTAGGCCTCGTGCCCTCGCAAAATTGTTTCAAAATTTATATCTCCAAAGTTGCCAAAACTTATAAAATGCCTTATCTACGTCACAGTTAGACACTGATTTTCAGTATATTAGACTATCCTTTTGATAATGATAGCAATTATCCCTGTAGTTTATCCAGATTCCCGATGGTTAATTCTGACTCGATCGCCGAATGACGAGGGCGACGCCATGTTTGTTTATAAAAAGTGAAAGTAGTCCCTACTTGACCTTTGATATTTGCATCTCTATACGCATATGACCCCAACGGATATCGTTTTTATCCGTTGGCTTTATCCTGCCGAGAAACCTACCCATTATATGATAAAGATACATTACTGACCTACTCATAGCACATCCAATAGCCTACAAGATACATAACAGCCCTGCTCCCATCACATACAATAACCTACTAGACACATTACAGCCCTGCTCTGAACACATCCAAGATAGATACATTACTGCCCTGCTCACAACACATCCGATATAGATACATTACTGACCTACTCATAGCACATCCAATAGGCTACTAGATACATAACAGCCCTGCTCACATCACATACAATAACCTACTAGACACATTACAGCCCTGCTCTGAACACATCCAAGATAGATACATTACAGCCCTGCTCACAACACATCCGATATAGATACATTACTGACCTACTCACAACACATCCAATAGCCTACTAGATACATTACTGCCCTGCTCACAACATATCCAATATGGGTACATTATTGACCTACTCATAACACATCCAATAGCCTACTAGATACATTACTGACCTACTGACAACACATCCAATAGCCTACTAGATACATAACAGCCCTGCTCACATCACATACAATAACCTACTAGACACATTACAGCCCTGCTCTGAACACATCCATATAGATACATTACAGCCCTGCTCACAACACATCCAATATAGATACATAACTGACCTACTCACAACACATCCAATAGCCTACTAGATACATTACTGCCCTGCTCACAACACATCCAATATGGGTACATTATTGACCTATTCATAGCACATCCAAAAGCCTACTAGATACATTACTGCCCTACTCACAACACATACAATGCCTGACATATCATTGGTATGCAATTGCTGATGTCAAGTGTCATTAAGAAATGTATTACAAAAATGTAAGAAGTTATAATCTTAATGAAGAACAAAGCATGGTAATTGTAAAATAGAGTTGTAAAATAATCACGCATAGTGCTTTTGACTTGAAACTGTTCCTCATTAAATAATAAATGAATAATTCTTCATAACATTAAAAAATGCGAAGAATGTGTTGTGCCTCGTCGCTGCATGTGTGTTAAGCATCAGCTTGATAACGGTGTGAGCATCGACATCGAAACGACGCTAATGCAATACACCAGGAGTAGATATCCAAAAGGTTGATCCACGTTGAGGTGATACCACCGGCGAATGAGGAGTCGGACGCAAATGTGAGAACACAGCGCCAACATCACTGGCAAAACCGTGCCAATATTGAAGGGGGGTCATGTTAAAGAATACATCATTTTATTGTCCTTGGGTCATTTCTTTCACCTCTCGTAACAAACACATACAAGGCTTCGAACTATCTAAATAAAAACTTAAAGTTTTTTGTCACGGTGCTTCACCTCACTTTTACGTCAACGTATCATGAAGTGTATTACAACATTCAGAGGAGTCTCCACAGAGTGATGCATCTCAAAGTCTGCCCGCGTCTTGAGCAACACTACCTGATACATGCCAATATCAACCACTTGTAAACATCCGTGCCTACGTTCAGTGAATATACCAGTTCTTCATGGTTACCCCAGAACAACACTCGAACCTTGCACTTTGTGACACATTCCTGACAAAAAATATTCCAATATAAGAATGCAGAACCCTGGTGTGTGGAGGCCTGCCTATGACGTACAGTTCCCGTTATCAAACACCTTCGCTTATAAGAATTACATAAGTTCGGATTACGATCTAGCAAATACATAAAGTCTTCAGTCGACGTCTTTATCACGCCAAGAACCGAACCACATCAGCAACGACATCATCAACATGACCACCACGACTGTAGGCTCTCCCCTGCCACCACACCCACAAGTTACCGTCTCCTCCCTGAAACAGAACATCAGAAAATATCTACTGCTGGTAACTACGTGATATAATACTACCTATAGGGACAGGCCATTGATGCTCCGGGGATGGAGGATGAAGGGATGGAGAAAGTGGAGAGGGAGGAGATGGAGGTGTGGGTGTGGAGGGGGTGGGGATGGGGGTGGTGAGGGGCTTGTTGCGTCCGCCCATCAGGTTTGAAGAGTTGGAACCTGCTCTCGTCACTAAACAGCACTCGCCGCCGTTCCCTTTGTTGCCATCGCTGAGTTTGCCTGCACCACGTCAATCTGGCACGCCGATGTTGACGGGTCAAGGTCATGCCCCTGAAAGTGTGATAAGCCCGGAGACCATAATGTGGTAGTCGTCTGGTCACTGTTTGTCTGCTGACCGGATGTCCTAAGCTGTTAGCAGCTGGTGACGTAACAGTAAGAAATCTGTTTCTCAGATGAAGTACCCGTTAAAAGCGGTCATCCTGCGGGGTCGTGACCTTTGGTCTGCCACTCCGTGATCTGTCTGCGGTTTTGCCAGTCTTTCGGAGACGTGCGACCAGTCTGGTAATGGTCATTTTGGAGCAGTTCATGTTAACGGCAACCACTCTCTGTGTCGCTCTCATCTGCAGCATACCTATGGCTATATCCCTCTGGACAGTGGTCAGTCTTGGCATGTTCGTTGATGTTAGTCATTGCAACCAATGATAGGGAACAGATCCGCACGTAATTTATACCAGGAAATTGCACGATAACTTGGGAAAGAATGTTTAAAAAGAAGCGGAAGATCACTAATATCTCCCAAAATCCGAAAAGCACGTGCAAAGAACGACAGAGAGCATGATGACAGAGAGCATTCGTGAGATGTGTTCTTTACTGTTTTTGATCAGGTTGGCATCTTTGTTTCAAAGTGGCAAATCAGTTAATGTTGGTTACGTTTCTTTTGGCCATCAGTTTATTAGCAAATATCGCTGTGGGCTCTTATTAGAGCCGGGCTCAAATTACGTCCAATACGGTAGTTATAACTTGGATGTAATTCTCTTTTTTTAAGAAACTTCAACTCGTACTAAAGGTGCATTGACTGCTTTCGGCTGTGGGCTCGCCTCCACCATCGCTTTATAATGAAAACTATCCAAGTTAAGTCTCTTCCTCTCTGACTGGGGTAAAAGGGGTGTCCATGTACCGCTCTATCTGCTGTTCCAGCATGTGGCTTCACTCCTGCCATCGATCTGGTGTTCCTCGTGGAGGCCAGCACTCAGACCTTCTCTCCATGGAACGACGTCCTCAACTTCCTGATTGGCGCCTCCGACACCTTCCCCGTCGGCAGACACACTGTCATGGTCAGCGTGGTCACATTTGGTCAGCAGACGGTGTCCCAGGTCCGGTTCAACAGCTACACCAACAAGATGGAGCTGTTCACATCCATCCACAGTCTCCAGCCTCGGAGAGGGCCTGCTGATCTCGCAACAGTTCTGCATGATGTGGGCTCCGTGTTTGCAGGTGCCCGCGGAGGAAGACCTGAAGCCAAGAAGGTCGCAGTCCTTGTCATGGCGCAGATGATAACACGCGTCATCAGTACTGGTGAGGACACTCAGGTTATCCTGCTGGATATTGGTGCCAAGAGAAAGTATTCTCTATCCAAGTTTCTAAAGAAATCTGATATTTATATACCGACAACAGGGGCACGTGATCTGGCGAGGTACAGCCGAGACCTGCGTGGCATTGTATGCAGCAATGAACCATGAATAGGGACCATACTCACAAATATAGCCTAATTAATACGTTGCAAGAATAAGCCATATATATCGTGTGCTCATGGATAGCTGTCTGTCATGTTAGGTAACAGTAGAGAGTGTTGTCAGTGGCAGTAAATGATTGAAGGGCTAGTAAAATGCTAGGACATGCTTGATCGTTCTCTAGTTTTGGGATGGGAACGCTTCTGGGAGGCAGACTGTACCTAAACAGAGCGAAAGGAGGGCGATTCGAGGCATTTTCTACTTGTGCCAGTGCCTGAAAACACCGAATTCCAGCCTCTTATTATTTGGTGGTATAATGATATGTGAGGGAGTGAGTTAAAATTTTTCATCGCATCGGCAATATTGCGGCCCTATTGCGATTATAATGAAATGTTGTCTTGCCTTCTGACGGCATGTCTAAATTCTTGTTTTACAGGTAAGATTATATTTAATGAGTATCCCACCATATACTGTAGAATCAGTGGTAGTAATATATGTATCACGAAGCTATGCCCTTTGCGTTTTGCTTTGGTAAACACAATTATTGAGCTTGTTGATGAATTACACCTTAGGTGCCACCCTTAGGCATATGTATGTACAATATCAAAGGGACCTTTGCAAGCCTCTCGGTGATGCGCCCACAAGAGTAGAAACGTTACCATGCACGACTGTAGGAATATCCATACTTATGCACGAAAGCAACATTGTGTTTGTCCGAGGGCTGCAATTAGATCATTGATAAAACAAGAAAAAACAAGCAGAGATAACACCTTGTTGAATCGTTTATCTGTCTGGTTGTACCCCCTAGTAAGAAATATAATCCTAAGTATCTGTACAACAAAGCAGTTGCCCTGTTTTACCTCTGGGGGTACGGGTGTCCCAGTCTAAGGCGCCGCGATTCGCCAGAAACCTAAGGTTCGTCAGCACCATACCCGTGCTCGTGAGTTTTACCGAGGTGGTAAACATCTAACATCTGCATCTCTTCGGAATTTCCTCCCACATTAAGCTGACAGGCCGTGATATAACTGAAATACTCACTCACTCACTCACTAACTCACCCAAAACCCAACTCACTCACTGTTTACGTTTCATGCCCTGTATTACCTCTAATGCCCTGTATTACCTATCATGCCCTGTATTACCTCTAATGCCCTGTACTACCTCTAATCTCCTGTATTACCTATCATGCCCTGTATTACCTCTAATGCCCTGTATTACCGATCATGCCCTGTATTACCTCTAATGCCCTGTACTACCTCTAATGCCCTGTATTTCCTATCATGCCCTGTATTACCTCTAATGCCCTGTATTTCCTATTATGCCCTGTTTTTCCTCTAATGCCCTATATTTCCTCTAATGCCCTGTATTTCCTATCATGCCATATATTACCTCTAATGCCCTGTATTTCCTCTAATGCGATGTATTACCTTTCATGCCCTGTATTACCTCTAATGCCCTGTATTTCCTCTAATGCGATGTATTACCTTTCATGCCCTGTATTACCTATCATGCCCTGTATTACCTCTAATGCCCTGTATTTCCTCTAATGCGCTACTACCTCTAATGCCCTGTATTACCTATCATGCCCTGTATTACCTATCATGCCCTGTATTACCTCTAATGCCCTGTACTACCTCTAATGTCCTGTTCTACCTCTAATGCCCTGTATTACCTATCATGCCTTGTATTACCTCTAATGCCCTGTATTTCCTATCAATGGAAATCAATTCACGAAGCGTAGAGTAGAGCAGCTTTGATTTTATTGTAAAAAACACGCAAACAAATCAATCACAGGACCAACAGCCAAATTTGACATGATTGGAACAAGCTCAAATAAGTAGACAATGCATGCGATGACAGGAAATTGCGTCTGTTTCCTGATATGAACTAATTTGGGGCGTTTATTTTACATGAAGCTATACCTTTGAAACATATGATCATCGTTGATTGCTGTATGTACAAGCACCGTTGTCATGAACACCACATGTAAAAACATAGACCATCTAGAATATATATACATAAGACAAAATGTATCAGATAACAAAAGGTTTCTTGCTTTAATAAGGAGGGGAACGATCAATCAAGCAGGTCACCATCAGCAGTGTTGTGTACTGACCAATGCTGACCATAATACTAATTTGTTCGGCTATGCACTGCGGCCGCTGGACAATAGAATTCATGGAGTGTGATGGGTTTGATGGATACATACTAAATACAATTTTGCATCCTTCAAGGTAAAAGAATAGCGATATAAAAGAGTGGTGCAAAACTCTGCAAACGTACACAGTCTTATATTTAGTTTATGTGTGCGTATTAAGCACCCTGAACATGATTCACATGTATGTCTACCTAAAGTAAACATAACATGCACGAGTGTTGGCTGCTGGAACCAATGTGAATTTATAGTGTTTTTAAGGGAAAGTCCGTTGATGTTTTGGAGGTGGAGGAGGAGGGGTCGGGGACAGAGGCTTGTTTCATTGTTTAACAAATACTGGAGGCACTATTTGACCGCAGAGTTTACATTTAAATTATAACTGTTCACCAGACACGTGGGATTTCCTGAAACAAATGTTTTGTGGTTCCTAACAAGATTATCCTAACAAAGCAATGCCTTGATCTACTGTTACCTGTAATGTGTGTTCGGTCCTGGTGCAGGCATACCTTTTCTTAAATCTAAGGTTAATACATTGGCTTACCTCCGAGACGTCTTACACAGCCGCATAAAATATTGATATCCTGGCGTGAGATAAGAAAGTACCTCCCCAAGTGATGACACTATTTTCAAAGCAACGTCATCGTCTTTGGAAGCCGTTATTGAAGACGTCGTCAGAAGGTATATCTCTCCTGAAGAAACACAGAATGCATATGCTATGATCAATCTGGACGAAAACCTATCAACACGGTTATAGCAATATACATGTAGGCGATCGTTTTGATTTAAGGATAGACTTAACCCTCGCAATGTCACCTTGTTCATCTTGACCAAAGGTCAGTAGGAAGTCTCTGGGTCGCTCCCTGGTGTCACACGGACACTGATTTCCATCACAAACCGGAAGCATCTCATCCTAGTGTCACTGGCATATACCCTTTCAGGTGACTAATGTGACTTTCAAATGGCACGGGTAGTCTGGAGGCATAATGCATCGGAATTCATGTGTGCTGATTTTCATCTGTTATCTGTTTCTAGTATCCTCTGGTCTTTGGTTTAGATCTAAGCGTCGCCCAAACTATGATATTTGGTCTTTTGGCACTGAAGTGGTAAATGTCGAAGACATGAGTAAATATTCATTTTATCCTGTTTGAATAAGTTAACATTACTAAATATTGTTCAGACGGCATCAACTCACTCAGCCAATCATTAACCTCAAGTCTTGTGGTATCAGTCTGAAAACCCAACAACATCTTAGGCAGTTTGATTTTATTGCCAATTAACGTTAATTCTTAAGTTAACAGATTAACTTCCGGCCTCTGTGGGGGCATAGATGACCCAGTTATCTAAGGCACTGTAATTCGCTGTGCAGAGGTGCATTCCTTGGACAACTTGGCTGAAAGATCTGATGTTTCTTGGGATGTCAGCACCATACCGGTGCTCATGAGTTTAACCAAAGAGGTAAATGTCTAAGACAAGATTCACTTATGACATAACTCCGACATTAAGCTGACACAGAGTTGTATAACTCAATCACAAACTCAATCACTACACTCTGTACATATCTGCATGTACTCACCCGGTCATGGCGTCTCCGTACAGATAGCGCCCGTACAAGTCAAGAAGATTCCTGCCTCTGTACACATATCCCCCGACGACAGCATGGAAGAGGTTGGTGTGCATGTACATGTAGATCGGCAGCGCTTCGTTCTCTGTAACCACATTCAGGATGAAGTCTACAGAAGACACTCTTTGTTTCCAAACAGTAGTAGGATCACCCATCACCCCGAAGGAAATAAGAAACCAACCTACCCGACCCCACCACACACCAGTCTACCCCACACCTCACCTCAACATCACACAGAAAGGAGTAATGATATTTGTGTCATCCATATCAATCAAAAGAAAATTCCAAAGAAATCATCTCCCTTCCATCCTCTCAAAATTTGCTATGGAAACTCATCGATTTCTGGCTATCTGACTGACGTGAGGGAAATTAAAATTTTGATTACTAATATAAGAACGTTTTTGATCCCTTGTGGATGGTCCAGACAAATTATTCTCATGAAATGCAAATGAATTTTCGAGACATGTTGGTGCCATATTGGGAGGAAACACCCCTACCCTCCACACTGTCGTGGTCAGCGTGGTCACATTTGGTCAGCAGACGGTGTCCCAGGTCCGGTTCAACAGCTACACCAACAAGATGGAGCTGTTCACATCCATCCACAGTCTCCAGCCTCGGAGAGGGCCTGCTGATCTCGCAACAGTTCTGCATGATGTGGGCTCCGTGTTTGCAGGTGCCCGCGGAGGAAGACCTGAAGCCAAGAAGGTCGCAGTCCTTGTCATGGCGCAGATGATAACACGCGTCATCAGTACTGGTGAGGACACTCAGGTTATCCTGCTGGATATTGGTGCCAAGAGAAAGTATTCTCCATCCAAGTTTCTTAAGAAATCTGATATTTATATACCGACAACAGGGGCACGTGATCTGGCGAGGTACAGCCGAGACCTGCGTGGCATTGTATGCAGCAATGAACCATGAATAGGGACCATACTCACAAATATAGCCTAATTAATACGTTGCAAGAATAAGCCATATATATCGTGTGCTCATGGATAGCTGTCTGTCATGTTAGGTAACAGTAGAGAGTGTTGTCAGTGGCAGTAAATGATTGAAGGGCTAGTAAAATGCTAGGACATGCTTGATCGTTCTCTAGTTTTGGGATGGGAACGCTTCTGGGAGGCAGACTGTACCTAAACAGAGCGAAAGGAGGGCGATTCGAGGCATTTTCTACTTGTGCCAGTGCCTGAAAACACCGAATTCCAGCCTCTTATTATTTGGTGGTATAATGATATGTGAGGGAGTGAGTTAAAATTTTTCATCGCATCGGCAATATTGCGGCCCTATTGCGATTATAATGAAATGTTGTCTTGCCTTCTGACGGCATGTCTAAATTCTTGTTTTACAGGTAAGATTATATTTAATGAGTATCCCACCATATACTGTAGAATCAGTGGTAGTAATATATGTATCACGAAGCTATGCCCTTTGCGTTTTGCTTTGGTAAACACAATTATTGAGCTTGTTGATGAATTACACCTTAGGTGCCACCCTTAGGCATATGTATGTACAATATCAAAGGGACCTTTGCAAGCCTCTCGGTGATGCGCCCACAAGAGTAGAAACGTTACCATGCACGACTGTAGGAATATCCATACTTATGCACGAAAGCAACATTGTGTTTGTCCGAGGGCTGCAATTAGATCATTGATAAAACAAGAAAAAACAAGCAGAGATAACACCTTGTTGAATCGTTTATCTGTCTGGTTGTACCCCCTAGTAAGAAATATAATCCTAAGTATCTGTACAACAAAGCAGTTGCCCTGTTTTACCTCTGGGGGTACGGGTGTCCCAGTCTAAGGCGCCGCGATTCGCCAGAAACCTAAGGTTCGTCAGCACCATACCCGTGCTCGTGAGTTTTACCGAGGTGGTAAACATCTAACATCTGCATCTCTTCGGAATTTCCTCCCACATTAAGCTGACAGGCCGTGATATAACTGAAATACTCACTCACTCACTCACTAACTCACCCAAAACCCAACTCACTCACTGTTTACGTTTCATGCCCTGTATTACCTCTAATGCCCTGTATTACCTATCATGCCCTGTATTACCTCTAATGCCCTGTACTACCTCTAATCTCCTGTATTACCTATCATGCCCTGTATTACCTCTAATGCCCTGTATTACCGATCATGCCCTGTATTACCTCTAATGCCCTGTACTACCTCTAATGCCCTGTATTTCCTATCATGCCCTGTATTACCTCTAATGCCCTGTATTTCCTATTATGCCCTGTTTTTCCTCTAATGCCCTATATTTCCTCTAATGCCCTGTATTTCCTATCATGCCATATATTACCTCTAATGCCCTGTATTTCCTCTAATGCGATGTATTACCTTTCATGCCCTGTATTACCTCTAATGCCCTGTATTTCCTCTAATGCGATGTATTACCTTTCATGCCCTGTATTACCTATCATGCCCTGTATTACCTCTAATGCCCTGTATTTCCTCTAATGCGCTACTACCTCTAATGCCCTGTATTACCTATCATGCCCTGTATTACCTATCATGCCCTGTATTACCTCTAATGCCCTGTACTACCTCTAATGTCCTGTTCTACCTCTAATGCCCTGTATTACCTATCATGCCTTGTATTACCTCTAATGCCCTGTATTTCCTATCAATGGAAATCAATTCACGAAGCGTAGAGTAGAGCAGCTTTGATTTTATTGTAAAAAACACGCAAACAAATCAATCACAGGACCAAAAGCCAAATTTGACATGATTGGAACAAGCTCAAATAAGTAGACAATGCATGCGATGACAGGAAATTGCGTCTGTTTCCTGATATGAACTAATTTGGGGCGTTTATTTTACATGAAGCTATACCTTTGAAACATATGATCATCGTTGATTGCTGTATGTACAAGCACCGTTGTCATGAACACCACATGTAAAAACATAGACCATCTAGAATATATATACATAAGACAAAATGTATCAGATAACAAAAGGTTTCTTGCTTTAATAAGGAGGGGAACGATCAATCAAGCAGGTCACCATCAGCAGTGTTGTGTACTGACCAATGCTGACCATAATACTAATTTGTTCGGCTATGCACTGCGGCCGCTGGACAATAGAATTCATGGAGTGTGATGGGTTTGATGGATACATACTAAATACAATTTTGCATCCTTCAAGGTAAAAGAATAGCGATATAAAAGAGTGGTGCAAAACTCTGCAAACGTACACAGTCTTATATTTAGTTTATGTGTGCGTATTAAGCACCCTGAACATGATTCACATGTATGTCTACCTAAAGTAAACATAACATGCACGAGTGTTGGCTGCTGGAACCAATGTGAATTTATAGTGTTTTTAAGGGAAAGTCCGTTGATGTTTTGGAGGTGGAGGAGGAGGGGTCGGGGACAGAGGCTTGTTTCATTGTTTAACAAATACTGGAGGCACTATTTGACCGCAGAGTTTACATTTAAATTATAACTGTTCACCAGACACGTGGGATTTCCTGAAACAAATGTTTTGTGGTTCCTAACAAGATTATCCTAACAAAGCAATGCCTTGATCTACTGTTACCTGTAATGTGTGTTCGGTCCTGGTGCAGGCATACCTTTTCTTAAATCTAAGGTTAATACATTGGCTTACCTCCGAGACGTCTTACACAGCCGCATAAAATATTGATATCCTGGCGTGAGATAAGAAAGTACCTCCCCAAGTGATGACACTATTTTCAAAGCAACGTCATCGTCTTTGGAAGCCGTTATTGAAGACGTCGTCAGAAGGTATATCTCTCCTGAAGAAACACAGAATGCATATGCTATGATCAATCTGGACGAAAACCTATCAACACGGTTATAGCAATATACATGTAGGCGATCGTTTTGATTTAAGGATAGACTTAACCCTCGCAATGTCACCTTGTTCATCTTGACCAAAGGTCAGTAGGAAGTCTCTGGGTCGCTCCCTGGTGTCACACGGACACTGATTTCCATCACAAACCGGAAGCATCTCATCCTAGTGTCACTGGCATATACCCTTTCAGGTGACTAATGTGACTTTCAAATGGCACGGGTAGTCTGGAGGCATAATGCATCGGAATTCATGTGTGCTGATTTTCATCTGTTATCTGTTTCTAGTATCCTCTGGTCTTTGGTTTAGATCTAAGCGTCGCCCAAACTATGATATTTGGTCTTTTGGCACTGAAGTGGTAAATGTCGAAGACATGAGTAAATATTCATTTTATCCTGTTTGAATAAGTTAACATTACTAAATATTGTTCAGACGGCATCAACTCACTCAGCCAATCATTAACCTCAAGTCTTGTGGTATCAGTCTGAAAACCCAACAACATCTTAGGCAGTTTGATTTTATTGCCAATTAACGTTAATTCTTAAGTTAACAGATTAACTTCCGGCCTCTGTGGGGGCATAGATGACCCAGTTATCTAAGGCACTGTAATTCGCTGTGCAGAGGTGCATTCCTTGGACAACTTGGCTGAAAGATCTGATGTTTCTTGGGATGTCAGCACCATACCGGTGCTCATGAGTTTAACCAAAGAGGTAAATGTCTAAGACAAGATTCACTTATGACATAACTCCGACATTAAGCTGACACAGAGTTGTATAACTCAATCACAAACTCAATCACTACACTCTGTACATATCTGGCATGTACTCACCCGGTCCATGGCGTCTCGTACAGATAGCGCCCGTACAAGTCAAGGAAGATTCCTGCCTCTGTACACATATCCCCCGACGACAGCATGGAAGAGGTTGGTGTGCATGTACATGTAGATCGGCAGCGCTTCGTTCTCTGTAACCACATTCAGGATGAAGTCTACAGAAGACACTCTTTGTTTCCAAACAGTAGTAGGATCACCCATCACCCCGAAGGAAATAAGAAACCAACCTACCCGACCCCACCACACACCAGTCTACCCCACACCTCACCTCAACATCACACAGAAAGGAGTAATGATATTTGTGTCATCCATATCAATCAAAAGAAAATTCCAAAGAAATCATCTCCCTTCCATCCTCTCAAAATTTGCTATGGAAACTCATCGATTTCTGGCTATCTGACTGACGTGAGGGAAATTAAAATTTTGATTACTAATATAAGAACGTTTTTGATCCTTGTGGATGGTCCAGACAAATTATTCTCATGAAATGCAAATGAATTTTCGAGACATGTTGGTGCCATATTGGGAGGAAACACCCCTACCCTCCACACTGTCGTGGTCAGCGTGGTCACATTTGGTCAGCAGACGGTGTCCCAGTCCGGTTCAACAGCTACACCAACAAGATGGAGCTGTTCACATCCATCCACAGTCTCCAGCCTCGGAGAGGGCCTGCTGATCTCGCAACAGTTCTGCATGATGTGGGCTCCGTGTTTGCAGGTGCCCGCGGAGGAAGACCTGAAGCCAAGAAGGTCGCAGTCCTTGTCATGGCGCAGATGATAACACGCGTCATCAGTATCTGGTGAGGACACTCAGGTTATCCTGCTGGATATTGGTGCCAGAGAAAGTATTCTCCATCCAAGTTTCTAAAGAAATCTGATATTTATATACCGACAACAGGGGCACGTGATCTGGCGAGGTACAGCCGAGACCTGCGTGGCATTGTATGCAGCAATGAACCATGAATAGGGGACCATACTCACAAATATAGCCTAATTAATACGTTGCAAGAATAAGCCCATATATATAGTGTGCTCATGGATAGCTGTCTGTCATGTTAGGTAACAGTAGAGAGTGTTGTCAGTGGCAGTAAATGATTGAAGGGCTAGTAAAATGCTAGGACATGCTTGATCGTTCTCTAGTTTTGGATGGGAACGCTTCTGGGAGGCAGACTGTACCTAAACAGAGCGAAAGGAGGGCGATTCGAGGCATTTTCTACTTGGCCAGTGCCTGAAAACACCGAATTCCAGCCTCTTATTATTTGGTGGTATAATGATATGTGAGGGAGTGAGTTAAAATTTTTCATCGCATCGGCAATATTGCGGCCCTATTGCGATTATAATGAAATGTTGTCTTGCCTTCTGACGGCATGTCTAAATTCTTGTTTTACAGGTAAGATTATATTTAATGAGTATCCCACCATATACTGTAGAATCAGTGGTAGTATTATATGTATCACGAAGCTATGCCCTTTGCGTTTTGCTTTGGTAAACACAATTATTGAGCTTGTTGATGAATTACACCTTAGGTGCCACCCTTAGGCATATGTATGTACAATATCAAAGGGACCTTTGCAAGCCTCTCGGTGATGCGCCCACAAGAGTAGAAACGTTACCATGCACGACTGTAGGAATATCCATACTTATGCACGAAAGCAACATTGTGTTTGTCCGAGGGCTGCAATTAGATCATTGATAAAACAAGAAAAAACAAGCAGAGATAACACCTTGTTGAATCGTTTATCTGTCTGGTTGTACCCCCTAGTAAGAAATATAATCCTAAGTATCTGTACAACAAAGCAGTTGCCCTGTTTTACCTCTGGGGGTACGGGTGTCCCAGTCTAAGGCGCCGCGATTCGCCAGAAACCTAAGGTTCGTCAGCACCATACCCGTGCTCGTGAGTTTTACCGAGGTGGTAAACATCTAACATCTGCATCTCTTCGGAATTTCCTCCCACATTAAGCTGACAGGCCGTGATATAACTGAAATACTCACTCACTCACTCACTAACTCACCCAAAACCCAACTCACTCACTGTTTACGTTTCATGCCCTGTATTACCTCTAATGCCCTGTATTACCTATCATGCCCTGTATTACCTCTAATGCCCTGTACTACCTCTAATCTCCTGTATTACCTATCATGCCCTGTATTACCTCTAATGCCCTGTATTACCGATCATGCCCTGTATTACCTCTAATGCCCTGTACTACCTCTAATGCCCTGTATTTCCTATCATGCCCTGTATTACCTCTAATGCCCTGTATTTCCTCTAATGCGATGTATTACCTTTCATGCCCTGTATTACCTATCATGCCCTGTATTACCTCTAATGCCCTGTATTTCCTCTAATGCGCTACTACCTCTAATGCCCTGTATTACCTATCATGCCCTGTATTACCTATCATGCCCTGTATTACCTCTAATGCCCTGTACTACCTCTAATGTCCTGTTCTACCTCTAATGCCCTGTATTACCTATCATGCCTTGTATTACCTCTAATGCCCTGTATTTCCTATCAATGGAAATCAATTCACGAAGCGTAGAGTAGAGCAGCTTTGATTTTATTGTAAAAAACACGCAAACAAATCAATCACAGGACCAAAAGCCAAATTTGACATGATTGAAACAAGCTCAAATAAGTAGACAATGCATGCGATGACAGGAAATTGCGTCTGTTTCCTGATATGAACTAATTTGGGGCGTTTATTTTACATGAAGCTATACCTTTGAAACATATGATCATCGTTGATTGCTGTATGTACAAGCACCGTTGTCATGAACACCACATGTAAAAACATAGACCATCTAGAATATATATACATAAGACAAAATGTATCAGATAACAAAAGGTTTCTTGCTTTAATAAGGAGGGGAACGATCAATCAAGCAGGTCACCATCAGCAGTGTTGTGTACTGACCAATGCTGACCATAATACTAATTTGTTCGGCTATGCACTGCGGCCGCTGGACAATAGAATTCATGGAGTGTGATGGGTTTGATGGATACATACTAAATACAATTTTGCATCCTTCAAGGTAAAAGAATAGCGATATAAAAGAGTGGTGCAAAACTCTGCAAACGTACACAGTCTTATATTTAGTTTATGTGTGCGTATTAAGCACCCTGAACATGATTCACATGTATGTCTACCTAAAGTAAACATAACATGCACGAGTGTTGGCTGCTGGAACCAATGTGAATTTATAGTGTTTTTAAGGGAAAGTCCGTTGATGTTTTGGAGGTGGAGGAGGAGGGGTCGGGGACAGAGGCTTGTTTCATTGTTTAACAAATACTGGAGGCACTATTTGACCGCAGAGTTTACATTTAAATTATAACTGTTCACCAGACACGTGGGATTTCCTGAAACAAATGTTTTGTGGTTCCTAACAAGATTATCCTAACAAAGCAATGCCTTGATCTACTGTTACCTGTAATGTGTGTTCGGTCCTGGTGCAGGCATACCTTTTCTTAAATCTAAGGTTAATACATTGGCTTACCTCCGAGACGTCTTACACAGCCGCATAAAATATTGATATCCTGGCGTGAGATAAGAAAGTACCTCCCCAAGTGATGACACTATTTTCAAAGCAACGTCATCGTCTTTGGAAGCCGTTATTGAAGACGTCGTCAGAAGGTATATCTCTCCTGAAGAAACACAGAATGCATATGCTATGATCAATCTGGACGAAAACCTATCAACACGGTTATAGCAATATACATGTAGGCGATCGTTTTGATTTAAGGATAGACTTAACCCTCGCAATGTCACCTTGTTCATCTTGACCAAAGGTCAGTAGGAAGTCTCTGGGTCGCTCCCTGGTGTCACACGGACACTGATTTCCATCACAAACCGGAAGCATCTCATCCTAGTGTCACTGGCATATACCCTTTCAGGTGACTAATGTGACTTTCAAATGGCACGGGTAGTCTGGAGGCATAATGCATCGGAATTCATGTGTGCTGATTTTCATCTGTTATCTGTTTCTAGTATCCTCTGGTCTTTGGTTTAGATCTAAGCGTCGCCCAAACTATGATATTTGGTCTTTTGGCACTGAAGTGGTAAATGTCGAAGACATGAGTAAATATTCATTTTATCCTGTTTGAATAAGTTAACATTACTAAATATTGTTCAGACGGCATCAACTCACTCAGCCAATCATTAACCTCAAGTCTTGTGGTATCAGTCTGAAAACCCAACAACATCTTAGGCAGTTTGATTTTATTGCCAATTAACGTTAATTCTTAAGTTAACAGATTAACTTCCGGCCTCTGTGGGGGCATAGATGACCCAGTTATCTAAGGCACTGTAATTCGCTGTGCAGAGGTGCATTCCTTGGACAACTTGGCTGAAAGATCTGATGTTTCTTGGGATGTCAGCACCATACCGGTGCTCATGAGTTTAACCAAAGAGGTAAATGTCTAAGACAAGATTCACTTATGACATAACTCCGACATTAAGCTGACACAGAGTTGTATAACTCAATCACAAACTCAATCACTACACTCTGTACATATCTGCATGTACTCACCCGGTCATGGCGTCTCCGTACAGATAGCGCCCGTACAAGTCAAGAAGATTCCTGCCTCTGTACACATATCCCCCGACGACAGCATGGAAGAGGTTGGTGTGCATGTACATGTAGATCGGCAGCGCTTCGTTCTCTGTAACCACATTCAGGATGAAGTCTACAGAAGACACTCTTTGTTTCCAAACAGTAGTAGGATCACCCATCACCCCGAAGGAAATAAGAAACCAACCTACCCGACCCCACCACACACCAGTCTACCCCACACCTCACCTCAACATCACACAGAAAGGAGTAATGATATTTGTGTCATCCATATCAATCAAAAGAAAATTCCAAAGAAATCATCTCCCTTCCATCCTCTCAAAATTTGCTATGGAAACTCATCGATTTCTGGCTATCTGACTGACGTGAGGGAAATTAAAATTTTGATTACTAATATAAGAACGTTTTTGATCCCTTGTGGATGGTCCAGACAAATTATTCTCATGAAATGCAAATGAATTTTCGAGACATGTTGGTGCCATATTGGGAGGAAACACCCCTACCCTCCACACTGTCGTGGTCAGCGTGGTCACATTTGGTCAGCAGACGGTGTCCCAGGTCCGGTTCAACAGCTACACCAACAAGATGGAGCTGTTCACATCCATCCACAGTCTCCAGCCTCGGAGAGGGCCTGCTGATCTCGCAACAGTTCTGCATGATGTGGGCTCCGTGTTTGCAGGTGCCCGCGGAGGAAGACCTGAAGCCAAGAAGGTCGCAGTCCTTGTCATGGCGCAGATGATAACACGCGTCATCAGTACTGGTGAGGACACTCAGGTTATCCTGCTGGATATTGGTGCCAAGAGAAAGTATTCTCCATCCAAGTTTCTAAAGAAATCTGATATTTATATACCGACAACAGGGGCACGTGATCTGGCGAGGTACAGCCGAGACCTGCGTGGCATTGTATGCAGCAATGAACCATGAATAGGGACCATACTCACAAATATAGCCTAATTAATACGTTGCAAGAATAAGCCATATATATCGTGTGCTCATGGATAGCTGTCTGTCATGTTAGGTAACAGTAGAGAGTGTTGTCAGTGGCAGTAAATGATTGAAGGGCTAGTAAAATGCTAGGACATGCTTGATCGTTCTCTAGTTTTGGGATGGGAACGCTTCTGGGAGGCAGACTGTACCTAAACAGAGCGAAAGGAGGGCGATTCGAGGCATTTTCTACTTGTGCCAGTGCCTGAAAACACCGAATTCCAGCCTCTTATTATTTGGTGGTATAATGATATGTGAGGGAGTGAGTTAAAATTTTTCATCGCATCGGCAATATTGCGGCCCTATTGCGATTATAATGAAATGTTGTCTTGCCTTCTGACGGCATGTCTAAATTCTTGTTTTACAGGTAAGATTATATTTAATGAGTATCCCACCATATACTGTAGAATCAGTGGTAGTAATATATGTATCACGAAGCTATGCCCTTTGCGTTTTGCTTTGGTAAACACAATTATTGAGCTTGTTGATGAATTACACCTTAGGTGCCACCCTTAGGCATATGTATGTACAATATCAAAGGGACCTTTGCAAGCCTCTCGGTGATGCGCCCACAAGAGTAGAAACGTTACCATGCACGACTGTAGGAATATCCATACTTATGCACGAAAGCAACATTGTGTTTGTCCGAGGGCTGCAATTAGATCATTGATAAAACAAGAAAAAACAAGCAGAGATAACACCTTGTTGAATCGTTTATCTGTCTGGTTGTACCCCCTAGTAAGAAATATAATCCTAAGTATCTGTACAACAAAGCAGTTGCCCTGTTTTACCTCTGGGGGTACGGGTGTCCCAGTCTAAGGCGCCGCGATTCGCCAGAAACCTAAGGTTCGTCAGCACCATACCCGTGCTCGTGAGTTTTACCGAGGTGGTAAACATCTAACATCTGCATCTCTTCGGAATTTCCTCCCACATTAAGCTGACAGGCCGTGATATAACTGAAATACTCACTCACTCACTCACTAACTCACCCAAAACCCAACTCACTCACTGTTTACGTTTCATGCCCTGTATTACCTCTAATGCCCTGTATTACCTATCATGCCCTGTATTACCTCTAATGCCCTGTACTACCTCTAATCTCCTGTATTACCTATCATGCCCTGTATTACCTCTAATGCCCTGTATTACCGATCATGCCCTGTATTACCTCTAATGCCCTGTACTACCTCTAATGCCCTGTATTTCCTATCATGCCCTGTATTACCTCTAATGCCCTGTATTTCCTCTAATGCGATGTATTACCTTTCATGCCCTGTATTACCTATCATGCCCTGTATTACCTCTAATGCCCTGTATTTCCTCTAATGCGCTACTACCTCTAATGCCCTGTATTACCTATCATGCCCTGTATTACCTATCATGCCCTGTATTACCTCTAATGCCCTGTACTACCTCTAATGTCCTGTTCTACCTCTAATGCCCTGTATTACCTATCATGCCTTGTATTACCTCTAATGCCCTGTATTTCCTATCAATGGAAATCAATTCACGAAGCGTAGAGTAGAGCAGCTTTGATTTTATTGTAAAAAACACGCAAACAAATCAATCACAGGACCAAAAGCCAAATTTGACATGATTGAAACAAGCTCAAATAAGTAGACAATGCATGCGATGACAGGAAATTGCGTCTGTTTCCTGATATGAACTAATTTGGGGCGTTTATTTTACATGAAGCTATACCTTTGAAACATATGATCATCGTTGATTGCTGTATGTACAAGCACCGTTGTCATGAACACCACATGTAAAAACATAGACCATCTAGAATATATATACATAAGACAAAATGTATCAGATAACAAAAGGTTTCTTGCTTTAATAAGGAGGGGAACGATCAATCAAGCAGGTCACCATCAGCAGTGTTGTGTACTGACCAATGCTGACCATAATACTAATTTGTTCGGCTATGCACTGCGGCCGCTGGACAATAGAATTCATGGAGTGTGATGGGTTTGATGGATACATACTAAATACAATTTTGCATCCTTCAAGGTAAAAGAATAGCGATATAAAAGAGTGGTGCAAAACTCTGCAAACGTACACAGTCTTATATTTAGTTTATGTGTGCGTATTAAGCACCCTGAACATGATTCACATGTATGTCTACCTAAAGTAAACATAACATGCACGAGTGTTGGCTGCTGGAACCAATGTGAATTTATAGTGTTTTTAAGGGAAAGTCCGTTGATGTTTTGGAGGTGGAGGAGGAGGGGTCGGGGACAGAGGCTTGTTTCATTGTTTAACAAATACTGGAGGCACTATTTGACCGCAGAGTTTACATTTAAATTATAACTGTTCACCAGACACGTGGGATTTCCTGAAACAAATGTTTTGTGGTTCCTAACAAGATTATCCTAACAAAGCAATGCCTTGATCTACTGTTACCTGTAATGTGTGTTCGGTCCTGGTGCAGGCATACCTTTTCTTAAATCTAAGGTTAATACATTGGCTTACCTCCGAGACGTCTTACACAGCCGCATAAAATATTGATATCCTGGCGTGAGATAAGAAAGTACCTCCCCAAGTGATGACACTATTTTCAAAGCAACGTCATCGTCTTTGGAAGCCGTTATTGAAGACGTCGTCAGAAGGTATATCTCTCCTGAAGAAACACAGAATGCATATGCTATGATCAATCTGGACGAAAACCTATCAACACGGTTATAGCAATATACATGTAGGCGATCGTTTTGATTTAAGGATAGACTTAACCCTCGCAATGTCACCTTGTTCATCTTGACCAAAGGTCAGTAGGAAGTCTCTGGGTCGCTCCCTGGTGTCACACGGACACTGATTTCCATCACAAACCGGAAGCATCTCATCCTAGTGTCACTGGCATATACCCTTTCAGGTGACTAATGTGACTTTCAAATGGCACGGGTAGTCTGGAGGCATAATGCATCGGAATTCATGTGTGCTGATTTTCATCTGTTATCTGTTTCTAGTATCCTCTGGTCTTTGGTTTAGATCTAAGCGTCGCCCAAACTATGATATTTGGTCTTTTGGCACTGAAGTGGTAAATGTCGAAGACATGAGTAAATATTCATTTTATCCTGTTTGAATAAGTTAACATTACTAAATATTGTTCAGACGGCATCAACTCACTCAGCCAATCATTAACCTCAAGTCTTGTGGTATCAGTCTGAAAACCCAACAACATCTTAGGCAGTTTGATTTTATTGCCAATTAACGTTAATTCTTAAGTTAACAGATTAACTTCCGGCCTCTGTGGGGGCATAGATGACCCAGTTATCTAAGGCACTGTAATTCGCTGTGCAGAGGTGCATTCCTTGGACAACTTGGCTGAAAGATCTGATGTTTCTTGGGATGTCAGCACCATACCGGTGCTCATGAGTTTAACCAAAGAGGTAAATGTCTAAGACAAGATTCACTTATGACATAACTCCGACATTAAGCTGACACAGAGTTGTATAACTCAATCACAAACTCAATCACTACACTCTGTACATATCTGCATGTACTCACCCGGTCATGGCGTCTCCGTACAGATAGCGCCCGTACAAGTCAAGAAGATTCCTGCCTCTGTACACATATCCCCCGACGACAGCATGGAAGAGGTTGGTGTGCATGTACATGTAGATCGGCAGCGCTTCGTTCTCTGTAACCACATTCAGGATGAAGTCTACAGAAGACACTCTTTGTTTCCAAACAGTAGTAGGATCACCCATCACCCCGAAGGAAATAAGAAACCAACCTACCCGACCCCACCACACACCAGTCTACCCCACACCTCACCTCAACATCACACAGAAAGGAGTAATGATATTTGTGTCATCCATATCAATCAAAAGAAAATTCCAAAGAAATCATCTCCCTTCCATCCTCTCAAAATTTGCTATGGAAACTCATCGATTTCTGGCTATCTGACTGACGTGAGGGAAATTAAAATTTTGATTACTAATATAAGAACGTTTTTGATCCCTTGTGGATGGTCCAGACAAATTATTCTCATGAAATGCAAATGAATTTTCGAGACATGTTGGTGCCATATTGGGAGGAAACACCCCTACCCTCCACACTGTCGTGGTCAGCGTGGTCACATTTGGTCAGCAGACGGTGTCCCAGGTCCGGTTCAACAGCTACACCAACAAGATGGAGCTGTTCACATCCATCCACAGTCTCCAGCCTCGGAGAGGGCCTGCTGATCTCGCAACAGTTCTGCATGATGTGGGCTCCGTGTTTGCAGGTGCCCGCGGAGGAAGACCTGAAGCCAAGAAGGTCGCAGTCCTTGTCATGGCGCAGATGATAACACGCGTCATCAGTACTGGTGAGGACACTCAGGTTATCCTGCTGGATATTGGTGCCAAGAGAAAGTATTCTCCATCCAAGTTTCTTAAGAAATCTGATATTTATATACCGACAACAGGGGCACGTGATCTGGCGAGGTACAGCCGAGACCTGCGTGGCATTGTATGCAGCAATGAACCATGAATAGGGACCATACTCACAAATATAGCCTAATTAATACGTTGCAAGAATAAGCCATATATATCGTGTGCTCATGGATAGCTGTCTGTCATGTTAGGTAACAGTAGAGAGTGTTGTCAGTGGCAGTAAATGATTGAAGGGCTAGTAAAATGCTAGGACATGCTTGATCGTTCTCTAGTTTTGGGATGGGAACGCTTCTGGGAGGCAGACTGTACCTAAACAGAGCGAAAGGAGGGCGATTCGAGGCATTTTCTACTTGTGCCAGTGCCTGAAAACACCGAATTCCAGCCTCTTATTATTTGGTGGTATAATGATATGTGAGGGAGTGAGTTAAAATTTTTCATCGCATCGGCAATATTGCGGCCCTATTGCGATTATAATGAAATGTTGTCTTGCCTTCTGACGGCATGTCTAAATTCTTGTTTTACAGGTAAGATTATATTTAATGAGTATCCCACCATATACTGTAGAATCAGTGGTAGTAATATATGTATCACGAAGCTATGCCCTTTGCGTTTTGCTTTGGTAAACACAATTATTGAGCTTGTTGATGAATTACACCTTAGGTGCCACCCTTAGGCATATGTATGTACAATATCAAAGGGACCTTTGCAAGCCTCTCGGTGATGCGCCCACAAGAGTAGAAACGTTACCATGCACGACTGTAGGAATATCCATACTTATGCACGAAAGCAACATTGTGTTTGTCCGAGGGCTGCAATTAGATCATTGATAAAACAAGAAAAAACAAGCAGAGATAACACCTTGTTGAATCGTTTATCTGTCTGGTTGTACCCCCTAGTAAGAAATATAATCCTAAGTATCTGTACAACAAAGCAGTTGCCCTGTTTTACCTCTGGGGGTACGGGTGTCCCAGTCTAAGGCGCCGCGATTCGCCAGAAACCTAAGGTTCGTCAGCACCATACCCGTGCTCGTGAGTTTTACCGAGGTGGTAAACATCTAACATCTGCATCTCTTCGGAATTTCCTCCCACATTAAGCTGACAGGCCGTGATATAACTGAAATACTCACTCACTCACTCACTAACTCACCCAAAACCCAACTCACTCACTGTTTACGTTTCATGCCCTGTATTACCTCTAATGCCCTGTATTACCTATCATGCCCTGTATTACCTCTAATGCCCTGTACTACCTCTAATCTCCTGTATTACCTATCATGCCCTGTATTACCTCTAATGCCCTGTATTACCGATCATGCCCTGTATTACCTCTAATGCCCTGTACTACCTCTAATGCCCTGTATTTCCTATCATGCCCTGTATTACCTCTAATGCCCTGTATTTCCTCTAATGCGATGTATTACCTTTCATGCCCTGTATTACCTATCATGCCCTGTATTACCTCTAATGCCCTGTATTTCCTCTAATGCGCTACTACCTCTAATGCCCTGTATTACCTATCATGCCCTGTATTACCTATCATGCCCTGTATTACCTCTAATGCCCTGTACTACCTCTAATGTCCTGTTCTACCTCTAATGCCCTGTATTACCTATCATGCCTTGTATTACCTCTAATGCCCTGTATTTCCTATCAATGGAAATCAATTCACGAAGCGTAGAGTAGAGCAGCTTTGATTTTATTGTAAAAAACACGCAAACAAATCAATCACAGGACCAAAAGCCAAATTTGACATGATTGAAACAAGCTCAAATAAGTAGACAATGCATGCGATGACAGGAAATTGCGTCTGTTTCCTGATATGAACTAATTTGGGGCGTTTATTTTACATGAAGCTATACCTTTGAAACATATGATCATCGTTGATTGCTGTATGTACAAGCACCGTTGTCATGAACACCACATGTAAAAACATAGACCATCTAGAATATATATACATAAGACAAAATGTATCAGATAACAAAAGGTTTCTTGCTTTAATAAGGAGGGGAACGATCAATCAAGCAGGTCACCATCAGCAGTGTTGTGTACTGACCAATGCTGACCATAATACTAATTTGTTCGGCTATGCACTGCGGCCGCTGGACAATAGAATTCATGGAGTGTGATGGGTTTGATGGATACATACTAAATACAATTTTGCATCCTTCAAGGTAAAAGAATAGCGATATAAAAGAGTGGTGCAAAACTCTGCAAACGTACACAGTCTTATATTTAGTTTATGTGTGCGTATTAAGCACCCTGAACATGATTCACATGTATGTCTACCTAAAGTAAACATAACATGCACGAGTGTTGGCTGCTGGAACCAATGTGAATTTATAGTGTTTTTAAGGGAAAGTCCGTTGATGTTTTGGAGGTGGAGGAGGAGGGGTCGGGGACAGAGGCTTGTTTCATTGTTTAACAAATACTGGAGGCACTATTTGACCGCAGAGTTTACATTTAAATTATAACTGTTCACCAGACACGTGGGATTTCCTGAAACAAATGTTTTGTGGTTCCTAACAAGATTATCCTAACAAAGCAATGCCTTGATCTACTGTTACCTGTAATGTGTGTTCGGTCCTGGTGCAGGCATACCTTTTCTTAAATCTAAGGTTAATACATTGGCTTACCTCCGAGACGTCTTACACAGCCGCATAAAATATTGATATCCTGGCGTGAGATAAGAAAGTACCTCCCCAAGTGATGACACTATTTTCAAAGCAACGTCATCGTCTTTGGAAGCCGTTATTGAAGACGTCGTCAGAAGGTATATCTCTCCTGAAGAAACACAGAATGCATATGCTATGATCAATCTGGACGAAAACCTATCAACACGGTTATAGCAATATACATGTAGGCGATCGTTTTGATTTAAGGATAGACTTAACCCTCGCAATGTCACCTTGTTCATCTTGACCAAAGGTCAGTAGGAAGTCTCTGGGTCGCTCCCTGGTGTCACACGGACACTGATTTCCATCACAAACCGGAAGCATCTCATCCTAGTGTCACTGGCATATACCCTTTCAGGTGACTAATGTGACTTTCAAATGGCACGGGTAGTCTGGAGGCATAATGCATCGGAATTCATGTGTGCTGATTTTCATCTGTTATCTGTTTCTAGTATCCTCTGGTCTTTGGTTTAGATCTAAGCGTCGCCCAAACTATGATATTTGGTCTTTTGGCACTGAAGTGGTAAATGTCGAAGACATGAGTAAATATTCATTTTATCCTGTTTGAATAAGTTAACATTACTAAATATTGTTCAGACGGCATCAACTCACTCAGCCAATCATTAACCTCAAGTCTTGTGGTATCAGTCTGAAAACCCAACAACATCTTAGGCAGTTTGATTTTATTGCCAATTAACGTTAATTCTTAAGTTAACAGATTAACTTCCGGCCTCTGTGGGGGCATAGATGACCCAGTTATCTAAGGCACTGTAATTCGCTGTGCAGAGGTGCATTCCTTGGACAACTTGGCTGAAAGATCTGATGTTTCTTGGGATGTCAGCACCATACCGGTGCTCATGAGTTTAACCAAAGAGGTAAATGTCTAAGACAAGATTCACTTATGACATAACTCCGACATTAAGCTGACACAGAGTTGTATAACTCAATCACAAACTCAATCACTACACTCTGTACATATCTGCATGTACTCACCCGGTCATGGCGTCTCCGTACAGATAGCGCCCGTACAAGTCAAGAAGATTCCTGCCTCTGTACACATATCCCCCGACGACAGCATGGAAGAGGTTGGTGTGCATGTACATGTAGATCGGCAGCGCTTCGTTCTCTGTAACCACATTCAGGATGAAGTCTACAGAAGACACTCTTTGTTTCCAAACAGTAGTAGGATCACCCATCACCCCGAAGGAAATAAGAAACCAACCTACCCGACCCCACCACACACCAGTCTACCCCACACCTCACCTCAACATCACACAGAAAGGAGTAATGATATTTGTGTCATCCATATCAATCAAAAGAAAATTCCAAAGAAATCATCTCCCTTCCATCCTCTCAAAATTTGCTATGGAAACTCATCGATTTCTGGCTATCTGACTGACGTGAGGGAAATTAAAATTTTGATTACTAATATAAGAACGTTTTTGATCCCTTGTGGATGGTCCAGACAAATTATTCTCATGAAATGCAAATGAATTTTCGAGACATGTTGGTGCCATATTGGGAGGAAACACCCCTACCCTCCACACTGTCGTGGTCAGCGTGGTCACATTTGGTCAGCAGACGGTGTCCCAGGTCCGGTTCAACAGCTACACCAACAAGATGGAGCTGTTCACATCCATCCACAGTCTCCAGCCTCGGAGAGGGCCTGCTGATCTCGCAACAGTTCTGCATGATGTGGGCTCCGTGTTTGCAGGTGCCCGCGGAGGAAGACCTGAAGCCAAGAAGGTCGCAGTCCTTGTCATGGCGCAGATGATAACACGCGTCATCAGTACTGGTGAGGACACTCAGGTTATCCTGCTGGATATTGGTGCCAAGAGAAAGTATTCTCCATCCAAGTTTCTTAAGAAATCTGATATTTATATACCGACAACAGGGGCACGTGATCTGGCGAGGTACAGCCGAGACCTGCGTGGCATTGTATGCAGCAATGAACCATGAATAGGGACCATACTCACAAATATAGCCTAATTAATACGTTGCAAGAATAAGCCATATATATCGTGTGCTCATGGATAGCTGTCTGTCATGTTAGGTAACAGTAGAGAGTGTTGTCAGTGGCAGTAAATGATTGAAGGGCTAGTAAAATGCTAGGACATGCTTGATCGTTCTCTAGTTTTGGGATGGGAACGCTTCTGGGAGGCAGACTGTACCTAAACAGAGCGAAAGGAGGGCGATTCGAGGCATTTTCTACTTGTGCCAGTGCCTGAAAACACCGAATTCCAGCCTCTTATTATTTGGTGGTATAATGATATGTGAGGGAGTGAGTTAAAATTTTTCATCGCATCGGCAATATTGCGGCCCTATTGCGATTATAATGAAATGTTGTCTTGCCTTCTGACGGCATGTCTAAATTCTTGTTTTACAGGTAAGATTATATTTAATGAGTATCCCACCATATACTGTAGAATCAGTGGTAGTAATATATGTATCACGAAGCTATGCCCTTTGCGTTTTGCTTTGGTAAACACAATTATTGAGCTTGTTGATGAATTACACCTTAGGTGCCACCCTTAGGCATATGTATGTACAATATCAAAGGGACCTTTGCAAGCCTCTCGGTGATGCGCCCACAAGAGTAGAAACGTTACCATGCACGACTGTAGGAATATCCATACTTATGCACGAAAGCAACATTGTGTTTGTCCGAGGGCTGCAATTAGATCATTGATAAAACAAGAAAAAACAAGCAGAGATAACACCTTGTTGAATCGTTTATCTGTCTGGTTGTACCCCCTAGTAAGAAATATAATCCTAAGTATCTGTACAACAAAGCAGTTGCCCTGTTTTACCTCTGGGGGTACGGGTGTCCCAGTCTAAGGCGCCGCGATTCGCCAGAAACCTAAGGTTCGTCAGCACCATACCCGTGCTCGTGAGTTTTACCGAGGTGGTAAACATCTAACATCTGCATCTCTTCGGAATTTCCTCCCACATTAAGCTGACAGGCCGTGATATAACTGAAATACTCACTCACTCACTCACTAACTCACCCAAAACCCAACTCACTCACTGTTTACGTTTCATGCCCTGTATTACCTCTAATGCCCTGTATTACCTATCATGCCCTGTATTACCTCTAATGCCCTGTACTACCTCTAATCTCCTGTATTACCTATCATGCCCTGTATTACCTCTAATGCCCTGTATTACCGATCATGCCCTGTATTACCTCTAATGCCCTGTACTACCTCTAATGCCCTGTATTTCCTATCATGCCCTGTATTACCTCTAATGCCCTGTATTTCCTCTAATGCGATGTATTACCTTTCATGCCCTGTATTACCTATCATGCCCTGTATTACCTCTAATGCCCTGTATTTCCTCTAATGCGCTACTACCTCTAATGCCCTGTATTACCTATCATGCCCTGTATTACCTATCATGCCCTGTATTACCTCTAATGCCCTGTACTACCTCTAATGTCCTGTTCTACCTCTAATGCCCTGTATTACCTATCATGCCTTGTATTACCTCTAATGCCCTGTATTTCCTATCAATGGAAATCAATTCACGAAGCGTAGAGTAGAGCAGCTTTGATTTTATTGTAAAAAACACGCAAACAAATCAATCACAGGACCAAAAGCCAAATTTGACATGATTGAAACAAGCTCAAATAAGTAGACAATGCATGCGATGACAGGAAATTGCGTCTGTTTCCTGATATGAACTAATTTGGGGCGTTTATTTTACATGAAGCTATACCTTTGAAACATATGATCATCGTTGATTGCTGTATGTACAAGCACCGTTGTCATGAACACCACATGTAAAAACATAGACCATCTAGAATATATATACATAAGACAAAATGTATCAGATAACAAAAGGTTTCTTGCTTTAATAAGGAGGGGAACGATCAATCAAGCAGGTCACCATCAGCAGTGTTGTGTACTGACCAATGCTGACCATAATACTAATTTGTTCGGCTATGCACTGCGGCCGCTGGACAATAGAATTCATGGAGTGTGATGGGTTTGATGGATACATACTAAATACAATTTTGCATCCTTCAAGGTAAAAGAATAGCGATATAAAAGAGTGGTGCAAAACTCTGCAAACGTACACAGTCTTATATTTAGTTTATGTGTGCGTATTAAGCACCCTGAACATGATTCACATGTATGTCTACCTAAAGTAAACATAACATGCACGAGTGTTGGCTGCTGGAACCAATGTGAATTTATAGTGTTTTTAAGGGAAAGTCCGTTGATGTTTTGGAGGTGGAGGAGGAGGGGTCGGGGACAGAGGCTTGTTTCATTGTTTAACAAATACTGGAGGCACTATTTGACCGCAGAGTTTACATTTAAATTATAACTGTTCACCAGACACGTGGGATTTCCTGAAACAAATGTTTTGTGGTTCCTAACAAGATTATCCTAACAAAGCAATGCCTTGATCTACTGTTACCTGTAATGTGTGTTCGGTCCTGGTGCAGGCATACCTTTTCTTAAATCTAAGGTTAATACATTGGCTTACCTCCGAGACGTCTTACACAGCCGCATAAAATATTGATATCCTGGCGTGAGATAAGAAAGTACCTCCCCAAGTGATGACACTATTTTCAAAGCAACGTCATCGTCTTTGGAAGCCGTTATTGAAGACGTCGTCAGAAGGTATATCTCTCCTGAAGAAACACAGAATGCATATGCTATGATCAATCTGGACGAAAACCTATCAACACGGTTATAGCAATATACATGTAGGCGATCGTTTTGATTTAAGGATAGACTTAACCCTCGCAATGTCACCTTGTTCATCTTGACCAAAGGTCAGTAGGAAGTCTCTGGGTCGCTCCCTGGTGTCACACGGACACTGATTTCCATCACAAACCGGAAGCATCTCATCCTAGTGTCACTGGCATATACCCTTTCAGGTGACTAATGTGACTTTCAAATGGCACGGGTAGTCTGGAGGCATAATGCATCGGAATTCATGTGTGCTGATTTTCATCTGTTATCTGTTTCTAGTATCCTCTGGTCTTTGGTTTAGATCTAAGCGTCGCCCAAACTATGATATTTGGTCTTTTGGCACTGAAGTGGTAAATGTCGAAGACATGAGTAAATATTCATTTTATCCTGTTTGAATAAGTTAACATTACTAAATATTGTTCAGACGGCATCAACTCACTCAGCCAATCATTAACCTCAAGTCTTGTGGTATCAGTCTGAAAACCCAACAACATCTTAGGCAGTTTGATTTTATTGCCAATTAACGTTAATTCTTAAGTTAACAGATTAACTTCCGGCCTCTGTGGGGGCATAGATGACCCAGTTATCTAAGGCACTGTAATTCGCTGTGCAGAGGTGCATTCCTTGGACAACTTGGCTGAAAGATCTGATGTTTCTTGGGATGTCAGCACCATACCGGTGCTCATGAGTTTAACCAAAGAGGTAAATGTCTAAGACAAGATTCACTTATGACATAACTCCGACATTAAGCTGACACAGAGTTGTATAACTCAATCACAAACTCAATCACTACACTCTGTACATATCTGCATGTACTCACCCGGTCATGGCGTCTCCGTACAGATAGCGCCCGTACAAGTCAAGAAGATTCCTGCCTCTGTACACATATCCCCCGACGACAGCATGGAAGAGGTTGGTGTGCATGTACATGTAGATCGGCAGCGCTTCGTTCTCTGTAACCACATTCAGGATGAAGTCTACAGAAGACACTCTTTGTTTCCAAACAGTAGTAGGATCACCCATCACCCCGAAGGAAATAAGAAACCAACCTACCCGACCCCACCACACACCAGTCTACCCCACACCTCACCTCAACATCACACAGAAAGGAGTAATGATATTTGTGTCATCCATATCAATCAAAAGAAAATTCCAAAGAAATCATCTCCCTTCCATCCTCTCAAAATTTGCTATGGAAACTCATCGATTTCTGGCTATCTGACTGACGTGAGGGAAATTAAAATTTTGATTACTAATATAAGAACGTTTTTGATCCCTTGTGGATGGTCCAGACAAATTATTCTCATGAAATGCAAATGAATTTTCGAGACATGTTGGTGCCATATTGGGAGGAAACACCCCTACCCTCCCTCTTATATTATCATGCCGGACTTTTCTGTGGCTTTGTATTTTACCACAAGTCCTTGACCACATTTGCAGAAATATAACGAGGCGTTACGAGCGCATCAGAAGTAACACAATGGAATAAATTATTTCTTTATGCCTTTACCTTTCTTCATGCTAAATAAGGAATTAGTAAATGATCAAACCTTTCATATCCCAACCTGTACATATTGCCTGATTTTGAAGCAATGCTTAGAGTAGATGACCGCCAGGCAATGGCACATATTACAGGGTTACATTGTGAATGTATTAGCAGGTGGTGGTGGAACGTACCAAGCCGAGGAACACGGAAAGGGGGATATGATCATATCTGCTGGGAGTAGACGATCAGATCTAGAGGGTTTTCATGGTTGGTGTGATGTGATGGTGGCACTAGGACGTTGATTAGGTCAGGGGCATATTCGAAATTTTGCAGCCAACGTCACTAATATCGGATAAAACCACCTCTGTTTGCCAGACATGCACGATTCCTTGGAGGCATGCTTCTAACAGAGTGCTTGCCATGGCATGATTCCTGTTGGAGGAATTGGGTCACAATTCTGGCACGATGAACACGTTCACTGTCACCTTAAGAGATGAAACGTTGCCCAACACGAGTGGCGCAATGGTGTCCCGATAGTATTGACCTGCAATATGGAGCGCAGTTCGGACAGTCATTGTGATACCACCCCCAAAACGTTAACGTCCATAAACCGTTCATTAGGACGTCTCCAAACTCGATTCCTTCGGTCACGGAAGTCAGGATAAACTCGATTCGTTAGGGAAAATGACATTGGCCCAACATCGATTATCCCATTGCTGATGTTCCCTACACCACTGACGCCTCTGATTGGGATGACACATTGACGTCATGCACGAAATGTCATCTGTGCAGGCGATTTCGCACCGTCTGTGCATGGACTCTCGATTATCTGACAGGCAGTTTGCAATCCATTTCGTAATCACATCGTTCTCTCTAATCTGTCCTGGGCTTGTGTTGTTGCCATTGGGCGTCCAGAGCAGCGTCGATCATTGTTGTATTCTTCTGATTACAGACTGAGAAATATGCAGTGTTTGGGCAACAATATTCTGACATGTGCCCACCTGCAGCATGCCTGTGACACGGAGACGTTCAGCACGTTGCTGACGTTGCATGATCAATGCTGTTGCTTCCTAAATGATAACATGTGCTTAATAACGTGTCTTTGGGCGTTTGGTTCCATGAAAACAATATGGGTCTGCTAACAACCGAGTCTGAGTGACAATGGTAAATCTGGCATACCACCCCTAGCACGTGCTGTCTGAGATCTCGTGCTTCATTACATGTCATGTTTGGGAGCTTTGTTCTTGCCACATAAATCAGTCGCTTGCATTGCCAGACATTGATGTATTTTCCTGTAGTTTCACCTCAAACAAAACATCCCCTACTTGTTTTGCATAGTATATATCCAAGAAGAATAAAGGTGTATTTATATATGAAATTGCCAATAATTTCATACATCACCTGGACTAGGAATGTCTATATTTTCAGTCTATGCCATAGTTAAGCATGGCAATCAGCTGTATGCAGTGTACAAACAATGTTGGCCATCATCTGACTGAAACATGAGGAGTTTGTCTCAAACTTTTCAGATATTATCTATGACGTGGCCTGGGACAACCGATCCTCTGCTCCCCAGGCAGACTGTATACACTAGACCAAGGAGGCAGCCTCGTGAAGGGTGAGAGAGGCGAAGGCTACCTACCTACTGTTCCATTGCTGCACTTTAAGCTGTCAAAGCACTCGTTCCACTCCTTGATGTTCCTCCCACTGCGGATGAGATTGATCTCTTCATAAGCTCGCTCTTCTGGATCGCCACAGAATATACGCCGCTCACCTGCGAGAAGTGAAGTGACATAAAGTTTATTAAGAAAGAGAACCACCAGATAACCTGTACATCACTGACAGCCCCAGGGTAGACTGGGTGCAGGGCCACTCCCCTGTATATAACTGACACACCCGGGGAAATCTAGGGCACAGGTCCACTCCCCCGTAAAAGACTAACACCTCCACGGAATGCTAGGGCACAGGTCCACTCCCCTCTAAAAGACTAACACCTCCACGGAATGCTAGCGCACAGGTCCACTCCCCCGTAAAAGACTAACACCTCCACGGAATGCTAGCGCACAGGTCCACTCCCCTCTAAAAGACTAACACCTCCACGGAATGCTAGCGCACGGGTTCACTCCCCCGTAAAAGACTAACACCTCCACGGAATGCTAGGGCACAGTTCCACTCCCCTCTAAAAGACTGACACCTCCATGGAATGCTAGGGCACAGTTCCACTTCCCTCTAAAAGACTAACACCTCCATGGAATGCTAGGGTACACGTCGACGTCCCTGTATATCGCTGACACACACGGTAAAACCTAGGGTGCAAGTCCACTCCCCTCTACAACACTGACACATATGGGGAAAGCTAGGGTGCAAGTCCAGATCCTCTTTATCACTGGCACCCCGGGAAAAAGCTGGGGTAGAGGTCCACATCCCATGATATCACTGACACACCGGAGGAAACATTGGGCACAAGACCGCTCCCCTCTACATCACTGGCACTACCCAGGAAAGCTTGGGTATAGGTCCACATGACTGTATAACACTGACACATCGGGGAAAGCCTGGGTGCAGATCCATGTCCCCTGTTCCTGCTTCAGTGAGTGAGTGAGGTAATGCTTTACGTCACATCGGCAATATTTCAGCCATATCGTGACGAATCCTGCTTCAGAGATTCAAAAGATTGACACAAGCCTTTATGACAAGGGGAATTACTTCAACTTTCCAATGGTCAACTTTTCCTTCATGTCGAGCAATATTCATGCAGCTCCAGCTTTTGGTGTATACATTTCACATCTTTGGAAGTACAATCGAGCACGCTATTTCTACCTAGATTTCAAAGAGCATCATATGACTCTTGCTCCAAAGTTGTTTGATCAATGTTACAACAATCAAGGCCCCTTCCTAAAGTTTTATGGTACATAAGTGGAGATTGGTCCAGGTGAACAATTGACTTGCCTATGCATATGTTCTTTTGGATATCACCGATGGGATAAGATACGCTCACCTTTTTCGCGAATATCTGGTATCATCACTATTTGATAGTGATTCAAAGACACATGCTCATGATATACAATCGACTCTGCTTTACGCTTTGAATTTGCAAAGGGTTTTGTTGCTACTATTTGAGTACAGCGATATCATGGCACATGTCATAACAGTGGTGTAGCTTATATATCATGATACATGTCATAGATCTGGCAGATGACATTGTGCCACATGTCATAACACTGGTGTAGCAATGTGTTGGTGCAGGACAGGATACCGCGGGCTCTATGGAGCTTTGTAGTTCTGTTGAATGGATGTGGTCATATGAGGAACAGCTGTAAGCTATAGTATTTATGTATAAATAGTATTCATCTCTGAATATAAGTGATAATTTAATTCTATCATCACAACTATCACCATGGCTCCTTCACCGGCGGTGGCAGTGATCAGGTAACATCTTGTTGCCAATGACACATTGTCAGTTCATGATATCCACATGAATCTTTAGGCACCTCGATAAATGAGTATGAGGAATGGGTTTTTGGACAGATATGCTGCTAATTATATCTTCATCATAGGTACTTCATACATAGTTGAGCAGGCTGCTTATTTTCTGCATTCTATTCCAGAATCCCCATTTTCTGTACTACAAAGGCATAATAGGATGGTAACAACCCATGACGTATCATTGTGTGAGCAAATGTTGTTTGGTCAGCAGTATTCCAGCTATGTAACGGTGCCTGTACATAATCGTGTCAATCCAGTAATTGATAGCATCGCATCCAGGTTACTAATTGTAACCATTGGCTCCACGTTGGTCTTTAGGCGTTTCAATCCTGTGGCACCAATTCTGTCTGGAACACAGTGTGTATTGTGTAAATATTGCTCACAATTGAAGAAAAAAGAGTAATTTTTAAAGAGCATTCCTAAAACTTGATAATGCAGATTCATCTTATTCACGTGGGTTCCTACTAAGTGACTCTTCACACAAAAGGATGGCCGAGTCGTCTAAGGCGCCGCAATTCGCTGAGCAGAGTTGCGCCCCTTGGGCACGCCAGAAACCTATGATTATGAGTTCGAAACCCGGTTCGCCACAATTATGTTTCTAGGTTTGTCAGGACCATACCCGTGCTCGTGGGTTTCACTGAGGTGGTAAACGTCTGAGGCCTGCATCACTTCGTGCTTTCCTCCCACATTAAGCTGTCACCACGCGATATAACTGTAATACTGTGAAAAGCAGCGTTAAACCCAACTCACTCACTCACCTCACACAACACTCACCATTTCTGTTAGCAACTGTGTCTTGGCTACATCGCCACATATTACGACATCCGTATGCAAACACCTCCTGTCTCCATGGTTTCTTGTCCAAAAACGGATTGCTTGCGGGAATGCCGTACCGGAGTGCTGAGCCGCCCACAAACCCGGTTCAACCACATCAACTCTCAATATCTTCCCGAGAAGGCTGGTTCTGTATGGGAGAGTGAGCTGGGTTTAGTGCCTTTCAACAACATTTCACTTACATCTCACAGAATTTAGTTGTAGGTCTTGTACGGCTGTTGTGAGTCTATGTTAAAGAATACTTGTTCCGATCGGCTTAGTGTTTTAACTGTGGCATGTCTATGTTAAAAGTATACGTTATTACCAGTTTAGTAAAACCAATGCACGAGTATGGTGCTGACACAGATAGAAACATAAACAGGGCGAACCGGGATTCGAACTAGCGAGCAGAGGCTTCTTGTACGCCCAAGGAACTCAACTCTGTACAACGACTTTCAGGGCCTCGTTCCGATCTCAGCACTAAGACTGTTATAAGTCTATGTTAAAGACTACACGCTACGATTGCAAAAAATACGAGTTTAGATTGTCTTATCGCTGTGATTGTCATAAGTCTGTGCGAAAGAATATGAGTTGTAACCGTCTTTGCACTACGACTGTCGTTACTCCAATACGAGCATACAATTATCTTTGTGGAAGCGGTTTTCGACCCTTGTTCAGCAAGTTATAAAGAAGCACTTTCCCATCGACTTACAAAGTACAAGAGATAGAAATGATTTGAGAATAGGGGCCCTAACCAGAAAGAACCTAAAGGGAACTCGTACTTTTGTCATTTCTTGCAAAGTCACGCAAAATATGTATTATTCTATTATCATATGTATCAATCTTTCAGCAGGTGTTTCCTCTAATTACACAGAGAATGTGTCTCAGTTTGCACCAGTCAATACTGACGTCCAGACAAGGTCCTTTACGCAGATAGATGTAGTAGAAGTTTGGAAGACAATATGATATTTTGGAAACGCCAAGTTCTCCTGTTTAATTGAAAGTTATTACCTGTGTTTTAAAAAATGTGAACATGCAATAGTCAACATACTTGTGCATGGTCCGAACAGCAAGTAGCTATTGAATTGCTGAAAAGTGAAGAGAAAATGTCCAAAACTAAAATGAAAATGTCAAAAACACAAATAAAAATGTCAAACACAAAAGCGAAAATGTCAAAAACTAAAATGAAAATACAGAAAACTATTTCCATCGCGGTGTAAATATTTTCACTGTGGTGGAATTATTATCACCGCGGTAGAAATATTATCAACGCGGTGGAAATAGTTGTGTAGGGGAGATCACAGGACAACTGAAATGCCCAAAGACGAGGACTGATTAAATAATTGCAGTAACGTGCTTATCAATGTCCGTCCTTATGTCACGTCTAGGCTGCCAGTATGTTATCAGTGGTGTCATCGCTTGAAGTGCGTTCTCCTGGGGAACCTGAGGTTATACTCTGTCACCGGAGTCGGGGTACGTGCGATCAGCTTATCTCAGGCCAAAATATCTATTCTACAGCTGTCGGGTGTCTTTATATTGAGTAAATGTATTGGATTTTACCCTGCGTTTTACTATTGTGTAATACTCTTAAGACTCCGAGTGCGATGTTGGTAGTGTATCTACACTATCAAAAGGTGTTTAGAATATAACCACATACAAGATATGTTCAGATTTTAACCTGTTTAGGAATGTTTTAAAATCCTAAACTGAAAACACATTAGGTGTGTATAAAGGCACATAAAAGGCCTGAACGGCGTCTAAAAACACATGTTTATGACAAAAAGCATATATTTGGGCATAAAGTCAAATATCGATAAAATGTATAATACGCACTGACATTAGATTTTAATAGAAATCAAATCAACATATCAAGTTCATAATTATTTTTCAATGTTATTGTACAAGAGAATATTTGGCTGAGGTTAATGTTTTATTTGGCTGTTTTGATTATGAATACGGAAGTTATTATGTGGCTTGAATTTAGCTGAAGCTTTGTTGCAGTGACATGAGCATAATACGAAAATATTAACAAACAAATTCTGATGCATACAAATAGTTACATTGCAACAGAAACAAATATATGTACACAGTCGATTTCACAACTATTTAATATGCAGTTACTTCAGAGAAATCTCAAGAGCAAAACAATAATTTGTAGACCTATATAATTTCAATGTAGACTTTCCGACATTGTGCTGATTGTGTTCGCTGCTCCCACCAAACTTTCTAATCCTGAATATTGTCATTGTATTCCCAATGTTCTGTTGGATAGTCTCAGCACAGTCAGAAACAAAGCTAAAACTGGTGAAAAATCTTGCTTTGGCACAAATTTAATAGAATATATACCCTTGACAAAACTGGGATTAAGTCTCGACACTCTCAGACCCTAAACACACGTTTAGATGTTAAACACAACCATAAACATGTTTAGCAACGGATGAGTGTCTTAAAAAACTGAACGTACACATGACGGATAACGGGCAAGAAGTAGCCGTGAAACAGTGTGTGTGTATAAGAAAGAAGCGTCCTTGTCGAGGCGGAGACATTTTGTAAAGTGGAGTCTGTAAATAACCAACCAAACAGCCAGTGGGGATTCTGGGTCAGAACAGGGCCCTAGAACCTCATGTTGTAAGGGACAACTAACTGGGTTCTGGTGGTTAGGGTTTGTGACTTGATTGAATGTACGAATCAAAGAAATAATAATGAAACAGTTATAGGCTTACAATCATAATGAAGATTACGGTTGGTCCTATAATCAACAGCAACAATATATAACAGGCCCTGTAATAAATGTCAGTGCACTCACGAATGACTAGAATTTGTCACTGTCAAATGTCTTAGGGCTTCCAAACAGTTTTATGGTGCACATGTGGGAGACATTTCAGAATTTGAAGCAAATCTTTTCTAACATTCCACGTTCCCTCTTTTAAAATATAAATCAAACAGATTGAGAATGTTGAATATGTAGAGCCAAAAGGACATGGCAATGTCATAAGAAAAGGACACGACAAGGAGAATCTGTTTTTAGTGCTGATTCCCCTTTGGCAAATAGTTCAAGGCCATCCACGCTGAGGTGGTCAAGGATGATAACCTTCCTCTTTGCTAAGCAACAAGCTTAATGGATTTAGTGACAAACACAAAAGCAAAGGGCTAAAAGAACCCTGAAATATTCCTCTTCTAAGAGAAATGGGTTCTGAAGTCACCACCACACATCTCAAGTTGAGTTGATCAGCAATTCATTAAAGGCTGGAGTAAAACAAGTAGTCGCTCGGGGAGGTCATTACATTCCAATGACTTCAAAGTCCATTCGTGAGGTTCAGAATCATAAGCTTTTCTGTAGTCTATCCAACACATTCAGAGTAAGGTGGTAAGATTTAGCCTCTTCAAGGATCATTTTCTGAAATGGCAATTGATCCGTACAACCCAAGCACCCCTCTCCGGCTCCTTTCTACTCCATGTAAATAATGTAATTGGAAGTGCAGTATGATGAAACATGGAGTTATCAAATGATCACACTCGTCCTTGAGCTATTACGTCAGTGTCAAAAGACAAAACCAATATCTGTAAAATTAGGTACGATGACATGACAGACTCAGGCAATAATATTTACTTAGTCGTGTTCACCTATGATTTCAGTGAGTTGTAAGTGGAGGCTCTTCAATAATAGCTTGGTTTGTTTAGTTTCTGACAGCAATTTTCGAACTTCATCTCGTTCAGTATTATTAGGAACAATATCATTTTCACGGAGACATTACTTCATAGAACCATGGTCTTTATTGTAAAATATAGCAGTCCAACGTGTCTGCTCCCGAATTGCTTATGTTAGAAACACCAGGACCGAAGACGTTAAATAAAAAAGGATATCCATACAACTTTGTAAACCTCGGGATCCTTCGTCAACCGACTTAAAGTTAGGTATGTTTTATTATCTAGTATATTTGGAGAGCCATCGAGCAACATAAGCATACACTTCATCGATCTGGCGGGCACATTGATATTGACGTTCCATTGGGTGTCAGTTTCGTACATGTGAATCATTTTCTGTCACACAACATGATCGCTTGGGATGGCTATACGCCCAGTGCTCTGACATGGATTTGTCCTGCAAGCTCAGAGTTTGTGGTGTGACTGATACACAACAACTGATGTGTATCAGTCATAGGCCAGGCCAACACTCATATGAAGTCTCCAGGTCTGTTGCCTGGTCACCCAGCTGATTGTCTTTGTTTCCAAACATCATATCTGGAAAGTGGTCTGTCAAAATATCATGATGCTCGACTAAATTTACTAATTGCGTATTGCGCATTTGGACATCCCCCGTCTAATGTTGATCTTAACTAAAGATGTAACTGGTCAATCCCTCTTGGAAAAAGCTCCTAATAATCCCGTAACTAGGTTCTATTGACCAGGATATACACGAGTGTATATCCCTGCATCGACAATGTCCCCTAGGTTCACAGGTTGTTGTGAAAACCCCTCTTTGTACCCTTATTTCAACTATTGTCCTAACGTGGCAAATGTCCACCACCCGACTACGCAGGTGTCTCTGCTGCAGGTATGAGTAGGGGACAAATGTTTTCCAGTGACCAGTGCATCATTAATGGGGGGAACAATCTGCGTAATTAGTGGGACAAGATGGTATCCCCCTTACCCCTGATACAGGGGTTGTGATTTGCCGGGTCGGTCCCATCAACTGCCTGAGTGGATAATGGACTTTGGCGTGCAGCATGTAGCATATGTAACTTGAGAACATATGGGTTCTTTATGATGAGTCACATCTGAGGGTAGGGGAAGGCGAGTACTAGAGGTTATACTCACTATTGACACGTTGTTGTCCGGCCAGGTGCTCGGTACATGGTCGGAGACCAACGTTGGTGCACGGTGGATGGCTTCTGACATGGGGGAATAGTCAGAATTGGAGAGAGACAGAACCAGGGGTTGGACGTTAGTGTTGGCTATTTTTAAACAAATTGAGTCGTTCCCTGACGAAAGGCATAATATGACTGATGAAGTGACTTCAGTTTACCCCGGGCTACTAGATGTGCTCGTAGCATAACGATTGTGCGATTCATGGCGATAGGCAAGCAGCCAATTTTAAATCAATATACCCAACACTGTGATATTCAGGTATGTGAACGGCAACGGATTTGGCAATTGTTCAAGCGGGTAGGGATAGTTGTATTGTTTGCGTGAATTGGGCAGGTGCAATACATAGGCGATGTACACGCCTGTTGGACACTTGAAGGGGATATTTTAACATTTTGCACTATGACTGTGCCCGATTGCAGACCGATACTTCAGGTTCTAGTAATGTCACAAACAACATATTGTTGTGGCGAGTACAGCGACAATGGTGTAGTACATCGAGGTAGAACATTGTGGCATCTGTTTATCACAGTTGGGAGTTAGGGTGATTGGAATGAAGCTGAGCTGTCGTAGATGTTATTATTGATACTAGGGTCAGTAATGGACAATATTTGGGTACAGTCGACCTCGTAATAACTGTAATATGCCTGCTCTCAGTGTTTGGTATTTGTGCGTGCACCAGGGTGGCTAATTAGTTTTCTCTGCCTACCATAAGGAGGAGTGGAAGAAAAAATATCATTCTATTTAACCTCTTTAAAGGTTGATGCGCCTGTCTGAATGATTTGGTTGTGGTTATTTTTGATGGCTTTGCCTATATTGTCAAAGGGGATATTTGTTGTGTCATGTAAGATACCATTTGGTGTTGTGATGTGTTGAAGCCGACGTTGCGTCTGTGTACTTAGCACGCGAGGAGTTAAATGTGGTCTGTCTGTTTAATGAATTTGAGGTCACATTCTGTGGCGAGACTGAATGCTGCCTTGGCTAACTGACCATATCGAGTAAGCAAACTGCGAGTTTGGCGGGTTTTAGTTTTAATTTCTGTTTTTTCAGGAATGAGTATGTTGATTAGTTTCAATGTATTCTCTAGGTCTGTGTTTGATTGTGAATGTAATTTAAGCACAAAAGTTAGGATGGAGCTTGCATGGAAGTGTGTAGTTTTGCATGTTGTGTTTTCCTTCTGAAGGAATGATGGCATTTCCTATGATCTGTTGGAGAGGGAGGGTTCTGGTAATATGAGTAAAACAAACATCTGACCAGGTGTAATGTGTAGCACAACAAGGTATAGTAGGTCCATCATAATTTGTCGATCACAGGCGGTCTTCTTTGTGCTCTATAAAATCTGCATTCATACTCAGGTAACTACAATACTAAACAAATCCTTTGTGTCAACTACACTCCTAAAGGCATAGCACCTGTATCTAACTAATCTACCAAAGTTCGCATGCTACTGGATATTACACAACACATCGAGTTAAATGCATGTCGTTGAAGCGTCAAAGGTGATTGCAAGTCTCTCCCTCTGTAACACACATATAAATAAAAAAGCCTCTCCCACTGTCACACATATACGTTATATAAGCCTCTCCCACTGTAACACACATACGGTATGTAAGCCTCTCCCATTGTAACACACATACGTTCTGCAAGCCTCTCCCATTGTAACACACATACATTATATAAGCCTCTCCCATTGTCACACATATACGTTATATAAGCCTCTCCCACTGTAACACACATACGTTCTGCAAGCCTCTCCCATTGTAACACACATACATTATATAAGCCTCTCCCACTGTAACACATATACGTTATATAAGCCTCTCCCACTGTAACACACATACGGTATGTAAGCCACTCCCACTGTTACTCACATACGTTATGTAAGCCACTCACACTGTAACACACATACGTTATGTAAGCCTCTCCCACTGTAACACACATACGTTATGTAAGCCTCTCCCACTGTAACACAAATACGGTATGTAAGCCTCTCCCACTGTAACACGCATACGGTATGTGAGCCTCTCCCACTGTAACATACATACGGTACTCAAGCCTCTCCCACTGTAACGCACATACGGTACTCAAGTCTCTCCCACTGTAACACACATACGTTATGTAAGCCTCTCCAACTGTAACACACATAAGGTATGTAAGCCTCTCCCACTGTAACACACATACGTTATGTAAGCCTCTCCCACTGTAACACACATACGGTATGTAAGCCTCTCCCCCTTTAAAACACATACGGTATGTGAGCCTCTCCCACTGTAACAAACATACGGTACTCAAGCCTCTCCCACTGTAACACACATACGGTACTCAAGCCTCTGCCACTGTAACACACATACGTTATATAAGCCTCTCCCACTGTAACACACATACGGTATGTAAGCCTCTCCCATTGTAACAGACATATGTTATGTAAGCCTCTCCCACTGTAACACACATACGGTATGTAAGCCTCTCCCACTGTAACACACATACGGTATGTAAGCCTCTCCCACTCTAACAGACTTATGCTATGTTAGCCTCTCCCACTTTTACACACACACGTTATGCAAGCCTCTCCCACTATACCACACGTACGTAACTAGGCGAAACTAGATGAGACTTGGAAAGCCAGACTTGTTGACAAAGATAACAGCATCTTCGCTGAGTGCGCTACGTTGATGTATGCTGTCACCGTAGTCTCCGTCCCATGAAGGTGACCCAAGTGGGCATTCCGGGTTCGAACTTGTCCCAAGCAGCCCATGCTTGTCGTAAGAGGCGACTTCATGGATCGGGTGGTCAGGCTCGGTAACTAAATAGATCGGGTGGTCAGCCTCAGGGAGTAAATAGATCGGGTGGTCAGCCTCAGGGAGTAAATAGATCGGGTGGTCAGCCTCGGTGACTAAATAGAACGGGTGGTCAGCCTCGGTGACTAAATAGATCGGGTGGTCAGCCTCAGGGAGTAAATAGATCGGGTGATATATACAGTTCCAACACCTCCTCGCCGACAAGCCCCGACCTGCACAAGTCGACTTAACAACACAGAGCACCACCGAAACACTGTTGTCAAAACCTCAGCAACAAGGAATTCACCACAGACCAGACCGACGCCTTCTCCAAGGGCCTGAAGTACATCCCCACCAGACCACTAGGGAACCATGATGACTTCATCACTAATATCGAGAAAGGTCTTCAGCAACTCGCACCAGGGGTAAGGTCGGCTATCTGTGTAACCAGATCTGTGACATTCTGGCCAAAATCAAGTCGCAAACTCCTAGCCTCCATTATTTACAGACCGCTGTCATAAAGCTCGACTGTTGCTGAGTTCAGGGTTAAAAAAACAAACAAACATTACGTCGTCTTTGACGAAAGGCATATTGGCTGTTGTGAAAGTATTCAAACCCATCGTGTATGAAGGAAACAAAGAATGTGGTTGAGACACTGTGTACATGTGGAGGAATCGAACCCGACTCTTCCGTGTGTCGTTTACCACTTGGCTACCACAAGCCCAATGGGTTTTAGTAAGAAATGAATATACAAGTCATGTTTAATTATATATTACTTCATCACTAATAGGGCGGTCGGGTAGCCTAGTGGTTAAAGCGTTCGCTCGTCACGCTGAAGACTCGGGTTCGATTCCCGACATGGGTACAATGTGTGAAGCCCATTTCTGGTGTCCCCCGCCGTGATATTGCTGAAATATTGCTAAAAGCGGCGTCAAACCAAACTCACTCACTCACTCACTCACTCATCACTAATATGGGGGAGATCTTCAGCAAATCGCACCAGGGTAAGGTTGGCTATCTGTGTCACCAGATATCTGACATTCTTGCCAAAATCAAGTCGCAAACTCCTCACCTCGATTATTTACAGACCGCAATCATACAGCTGGAAAATTGCTGAGTTCGGCGTTAAACAAACAAACATTAAGTTGCCTCGGGTGAAAGGCATATTGGCTGTTGTGAAAGTATTCAAGCCCATCGGGTGTAAAAGAAACAAAGAATGTGGTTGAGACACTGTGTACTTGTGGAGGAATCGAACCCGACTCTTCAGTGTGTCGTTTACCACTTGGCTACCACAAGCACAATGGGTTTTAGTAAGAAATGAATATACAAGTCATGTTTAATTATATAGTGCGGGAATTTTTCCACATCAGCGGGTATGATAACGCTTAAGGAGTTTGGTTTTCTAAGGTCACTGAACATATATACTCTTAAAAAAAAGAAACTTGACATAGATGTAAAACCACTTTTCTCAAATTATCCAAATTCATTCAATGAAATGTGATTAGAATTAGTCAAACAGAAGGATGATGTTTACAGTATGTAAGCCTTTCCCTCTGTAACAAATATATGTTCCGCAAGCCTATTCGATTGTAACACACATACGGTATGTAAGCCTCTCCCACTGTAACACACATACGCTATGTAAGCCTCTCCCACTGTAACACACATACGTTATGTAAGCCTCTCCCACTGTAACACACATACAGTATGTAAGCCTTTCCCACTGTAACAAATATATGTTCTGCAAGTCTCTCCCATTGCAACACACATACGGTATGTAAGCCTCTCCCACTGTAACACACATACGTTATGTAAGCCACTCACACTGTAACACACATACGTTCTGCAAGCCTCTCCCATTGCAACACACATACGGTATGTAAGCCTCTCCCACTGTAACACACATACGTTATGTAAGCCACTCACACTGTAACACACATACGTTCTGCAAGCCTCTCCCATTGCAACACACATACGGTATGTAAGCCTCTCCCACTGTAACACACATACGTTATGTAAGCCACTCCCACTGTAACACACATACGGTATGTAAGCCACTCCCACTGTTACTCACATACGTTATGTAAGCCACTCACACTGTAACACACATACGTTATGTAAGCCTCTCCCACTGTAACACACATACGTTATGTAAGCCTCTCCCACTGTAACACAAATACGGTATGTAAGCCTCTCCCACTGTAACACGCATACGGTATGTGAGCCTCTCCCACTGTAACATACATACGGTACTCAAGCCTCTCCCACTGTAACGCACATACGGTACTCAAGTCTCTCCCACTGTAACACACATACGTTATGTAAGCCTCTCCAACTGTAACACACATAAGGTATGTAAGCCTCTCCCACTGTAACACACATACGTTATGTAAGCCTCTCCCACTGTAACACACATACGGTATGTAAGCCTCTCCCCCTTTAACACACATACGGTATGTGAGCCTCTCCCACTGTAACAAACATGCGGTACTCAAGCCTCTCCCACTGTAACACACATACGGTACTCAAGCCTCTGCCACTGTAACACACATACGTTATACAAGCCTCTCCCACTGTAACACACATACGGTATGTAAGCCTCTCCCATTGTAACAGACATATGTTATGTAAGCCTCTCCCACTGTAACACACATACGGTATGTAAGCCTCTCCCACTGTAACACACATACGGTATGTAAGCCTCTCCCACTCTAACAGACTTATGCTATGTAAGCCTCTCCCACTTTTACACACACACGTTATGCAAGCCTCTCCCACTATACCACACGTACGTAACTAGGCGAAACTAGATGAGACTTGGAAAGCCAGACTTGTTGACAAAGATAACAGCATCTTCGCTGAGTGCGCTACGTTGATGTATGCTGTCACCGTAGTCTCCGTCCCATGAAGGTGACCCAAGTGGGCATTCCGGGTTCGAACTTGTCCCAAGCAGCCCATGCTTGTCGTAAGAGGCGACTTCATGGATCGGGTGGTCAGGCTCGGTAACTAAATAGATCGGGTGGTCAGCCTCAGGGAGTAAATAGATCGGGTGGTCAGCCTCAGGGAGTAAATAGATCGGGTGGTCAGCCTCGGTGACTAAATAGAACGGGTGGTCAGCCTCGGTGACTAAATAGATCGGGTGGTCAGCCTCAGGGAGTAAATAGATCGGGTGATATATACAGTTCCAACACCTCCTCGCCGACAAGCCCCGACCTGCACAAGTCGACTTAACAACACAGAGCACCACCGAAACACTGTTGTCAAAACCTCAGCAACAAGGAATTCACCACAGACCAGACCGACGCCTTCTCCAAGGGCCTGAAGTACATCCCCACCAGACCACTAGGGAACCATGATGACTTCATCACTAATATCGAGAAAGGTCTTCAGCAACTCGCACCAGGGGTAAGGTCGGCTATCTGTGTAACCAGATCTGTGACATTCTGGCCAAAATCAAGTCGCAAACTCCTAGCCTCCATTATTTACAGACCGCTGTCATAAAGCTCGACTGTTGCTGAGTTCAGGGTTAAAAAAACAAACAAACATTACGTCGTCTTTGACGAAAGGCATATTGGCTGTTGTGAAAGTATTCAAACCCATCGTGTATGAAGGAAACAAAGAATGTGGTTGAGACACTGTGTACATGTGGAGGAATCGAACCCGACTCTTCCGTGTGTCGTTTACCACTTGGCTACCACAAGCCCAATGGGTTTTAGTAAGAAATGAATATACAAGTCATGTTTAATTATATATTACTTCATCACTAATAGGGCGGTCGGGTAGCCTAGTGGTTAAAGCGTTCGCTCGTCACGCTGAAGACTCGGGTTCGATTCCCGACATGGGTACAATGTGTGAAGCCCATTTCTGGTGTCCCCCGCCGTGATATTGCTGAAATATTGCTAAAAGCGGCGTCAAACCAAACTCACTCACTCACTCACTCACTCATCACTAATATGGGGGAGATCTTCAGCAAATCGCACCAGGGTAAGGTTGGCTATCTGTGTCACCAGATATCTGACATTCTTGCCAAAATCAAGTCGCAAACTCCTCACCTCGATTATTTACAGACCGCAATCATACAGCTGGAAAATTGCTGAGTTCGGCGTTAAACAAACAAACATTAAGTTGCCTCGGGTGAAAGGCATATTGGCTGTTGTGAAAGTATTCAAGCCCATCGGGTGTAAAAGAAACAAAGAATGTGGTTGAGACACTGTGTACTTGTGGAGGAATCGAACCCGACTCTTCAGTGTGTCGTTTACCACTTGGCTACCACAAGCACAATGGGTTTTAGTAAGAAATGAATATACAAGTCATGTTTAATTATATAGTGCGGGAATTTTTCCACATCAGCGGGTATGATAACGCTTAAGGAGTTTGGTTTTCTAAGGTCACTGAACATATATACTCTTAAAAAAAAGAAACTTGACATAGATGTAAAACCACTTTTCTCAAATTATCCAAATTCATTCAATGAAATGTGATTAGAATTAGTCAAACAGAAGGATGATGTTTACAGTATGTAAGCCTTTCCCTCTGTAACAAATATATGTTCCGCAAGCCTATTCGATTGTAACACACATACGGTATGTAAGCCTCTCCCACTGTAACACACATACGCTATGTAAGCCTCTCCCACTGTAACACACATACGTTATGTAAGCCTCTCCCACTGTAACACACATACAGTATGTAAGCCTTTCCCACTGTAACAAATATATGTTCTGCAAGTCTCTCCCATTGCAACACACATACGGTATGTAAGCCTCTCCCACTGTAACACACATACGTTATGTAAGCCACTCACACTGTAACACACATACGTTCTGCAAGCCTCTCCCATTGCAACACACATACGGTATGTAAGCCTCTCCCACTGTAACACACATACGTTATGTAAGCCACTCACACTGTAACACACATACGTTCTGCAAGCCTCTCCCATTGCAACACACATACGGTATGTAAGCCTCTCCCACTGTAACACACATACGTTATGTAAGCCACTCCCACTGTAACACACATACGGTATGTAAGCCACTCCCACTGTTACTCACATACGTTATGTAAGCCACTCACACTGTAACACACATACGTTATGTAAGCCTCTCCCACTGTAACACACATACGTTATGTAAGCCTCTCCCACTGTAACACAAATACGGTATGTAAGCCTCTCCCACTGTAACACGCATACGGTATGTGAGCCTCTCCCACTGTAACATACATACGGTACTCAAGCCTCTCCCACTGTAACGCACATACGGTACTCAAGTCTCTCCCACTGTAACACACATACGTTATGTAAGCCTCTCCAACTGTAACACACATAAGGTATGTAAGCCTCTCCCACTGTAACACACATACGTTATGTAAGCCTCTCCCACTGTAACACACATACGGTATGTAAGCCTCTCCCCCTTTAACACACATACGGTATGTGAGCCTCTCCCACTGTAACAAACATGCGGTACTCAAGCCTCTCCCACTGTAACACACATACGGTACTCAAGCCTCTGCCACTGTAACACACATACGTTATACAAGCCTCTCCCACTGTAACACACATACGGTATGTAAGCCTCTCCCATTGTAACAGACATATGTTATGTAAGCCTCTCCCACTGTAACACACATACGGTATGTAAGCCTCTCCCACTGTAACACACATACGGTATGTAAGCCTCTCCCACTCTAACAGACTTATGCTATGTAAGCCTCTCCCACTTTTACACACACACGTTATGCAAGCCTCTCCCACTATACCACACGTACGTAACTAGGCGAAACTAGATGAGACTTGGAAAGCCAGACTTGTTGACAAAGATAACAGCATCTTCGCTGAGTGCGCTACGTTGATGTATGCTGTCACCGTAGTCTCCGTCCCATGAAGGTGACCCAAGTGGGCATTCCGGGTTCGAACTTGTCCCAAGCAGCCCATGCTTGTCGTAAGAGGCGACTTCATGGATCGGGTGGTCAGGCTCGGTAACTAAATAGATCGGGTGGTCAGCCTCAGGGAGTAAATAGATCGGGTGGTCAGCCTCAGGGAGTAAATAGATCGGGTGGTCAGCCTCGGTGACTAAATAGAACGGATGGTCAGCCTCGGTGACTAAATAGATCGGGTGGTCAGCCTCAGGGAGTAAATAGATCGGGTGATATATACAGTTCCAACACCTCCTCGCCGACAAGCCCCGACCTGCACAAGTCGACTTAACAACACAGAGCACCACCGAAACACTGTTGTCAAAACCTCAGCAACAAGGAATTCACCACAGACCAGACCGACGCCTTCTCCAAGGGCCTGAAGTACATCCCCACCAGACCACTAGGGAACCATGATGACTTCATCACTAATATCGAGAAAGGTCTTCAGCAACTCGCACCAGGGGTAAGGTCGGCTATCTGTGTAACCAGATCTGTGACATTCTGGCCAAAATCAAGTCGCAAACTCCTAGCCTCCATTATTTACAGACCGCTGTCATAAAGCTCGACTGTTGCTGAGTTCAGGGTTAAAAAAACAAACAAACATTACGTCGTCTTTGACGAAAGGCATATTGGCTGTTGTGAAAGTATTCAAACCCATCGTGTATGAAGGAAACAAAGAATGTGGTTGAGACACTGTGTACATGTGGAGGAATCGAACCCGACTCTTCCGTGTGTCGTTTACCACTTGGCTACCACAAGCCCAATGGGTTTTAGTAAGAAATGAATATACAAGTCATGTTTAATTATATATTACTTCATCACTAATAGGGCGGTCGGGTAGCCTAGTGGTTAAAGCGTTCGCTCGTCACGCTGAAGACTCGGGTTCGATTCCCGACATGGGTACAATGTGTGAAGCCCATTTCTGGTGTCCCCCGCCGTGATATTGCTGAAATATTGCTAAAAGCGGCGTCAAACCAAACTCACTCACTCACTCACTCACTCATCACTAATATCGAGAAAGGTCTTCAGCAAATCGCACCAGGGTAAGGTTGGCTATCTGTGTCACCAGATATCTGACATTCTTGCCAAAATCAAGTCGCAAACTCCTCACCTCGATTATTTACAGACCGCAATCATACAGCTGGAAAATTTCTGAGTTCGGCGTTAAACAAACAAACATTAAGTTGCCTCGGGTGAAAGGCATATTGGCTGTTGTGAAAGTATTCAAGCCCATCGGGTGTAAAAGAAACAAAGAATGTGGTTGAGACACTGTGTACTTGTGGAGGAATCGAACCCGACTCTTCAGTGTGTCGTTTACCACTTGGCTACCACAAGCACAATGGGTTTTAGTAAGAAATGAATATACAAGTCATGTTTAATTATATAGTGCGGGAATTTTTCCACATCAGCGGGTATGATAACGCTTAAGGAGTTTGGTTTTCTAAGGTCACTGAACATATATACTCTTAAAAAAAAGAAACTTGACATAGATGTAAAACCACTTTTCTCAAATTATCCAAATTCATTCAATGAAATGTGATTAGAATTAGTCAAACAGAAGGATGATGTTTACAGTATGTAAGCCTTTCCCTCTGTAACAAATATATGTTCCGCAAGCCTATTCGATTGTAACACACATACGGTATGTAAGCCTCTCCCACTGTAACACACATACGCTATGTAAGCCTCTCCCACTGTAACACACATACGGTATGTAAGCCTCTCCCACTGTAACACACATACAGTATGTAAGCCTTTCCCACTGTAACAAATATATGTTCTGCAAGTCTCTCCCATTGCAACACACATACGGTATGTAAGCCTCTCCCACTGTAACACACATACGTTATGTAAGCCACTCACACTGTAACACACATACGTTCTGCAAGCCTCTCCCATTGCAACACACATACGGTATGTAAGCCTCTCCCACTGTAACACACATACGTTATGTAAGCCACTCCCACTGTAACACACATACGGTATGTAAGCCACTCCCACTGTTACTCACATACGTTATGTAAGCCACTCACACTGTAACACACATACGTTATGTAAGCCTCTCCCACTGTAACACATATACGTTATGTAAGCCTCTCCCACTGTAACACAAATACGGTATGTAAGCCTCTCCCACTGTAACACGCATACGGTATGTGAGCCTCTCCCACTGTAACATACATACGGTACTCAAGCCTCTCCCACTGTAACGCACATACGGTACTCAAGTCTCTCCCACTGTAACACACATACGTTATGTAAGCCTCTCCAACTGTAACACACATAAGGTATGTAAGCCTCTCCCACTGTAACACACATACGTTATGTAAGCCTCTCCCACTGTAACACACATACGGTATGTAAGCCTCTCCCACTGTAACACACATACGGTATGTGAGCCTCTCCCACTGTAACAAACATACGGTACTCAAGCCTCTCCCACTGTAACACACATACGGTACTCAAGCCTCTGCCACTGTAACACACATACGTTATATAAGCCTCTCCCACTGTAACACACATACGGTATGTAAGCCTCTCCCATTGTAACAGACATATGTTATGTAAGCCTCTCCCACTGTAACACACATACGGTATGTAAGCCTCTCCCACTGTAACACACATACGGTATGTAAGCCTCTCCCACTCTAACAGACTTATGCTATGTAAGCCTCTCCCACTTTTACACACACACGTTATGCAAGCCTCTCCCACTATACCACACGTACGTAACTAGGCGAAACTAGATGAGACTTGGAAAGCCAGACTTGTTGACAAAGATAACAGCATCTTCGCTGAGTGCGCTACGTTGATGTATGCTGTCACCGTAGTCTCCGTCCCATGAAGGTGACCCAAGTGGGCATTCCGGGTTCGAACTTGTCCCAAGCAGCCCATGCTTGTCGTAAGAGGCGACTTCATGGATCGGGTGGTCAGGCTCGGTAACTAAATAGATCGGGTGGTCAGCCTCAGGGAGTAAATAGATCGGGTGGTCAGCCTCAGGGAGTAAATAGATCGGGTGGTCAGCCTCGGTGACTAAATAGAACGGATGGTCAGCCTCGGTGACTAAATAGATCGGGTGGTCAGCCTCAGGGAGTAAATAGATCGGGTGATATATACAGTTCCAACACCTTCTCGCCGACAAGCCCCGACCTGCACAAGTCGACTTAACAACACAGAGCACCACCGAAACACTGTTGTCAAAACCTCAGCAACAAGGAATTCACCACAGACCAGACCGACGCCTTCTCCAAGGGCCTGAAGTACATCCCCACCAGACCACTAGGGAACCATGATGACTTCATCACTAATATCGAGAAAGGTCTTCAGCAACTCGCACCAGGGGTAAGGTCGGCTATCTGTGTAACCAGATCTGTGACATTCTGGCCAAAATCAAGTCGCAAACTCCTAGCCTCCATTATTTACAGACCGCTGTCATAAAGCTCGACTGTTGCTGAGTTCAGGGTTAAAAAAACAAACAAACATTACGTCGTCTTTGACGAAAGGCATATTGGCTGTTGTGAAAGTATTCAAACCCATCGTGTATGAAGGAAACAAAGAATGTGGTTGAGACACTGTGTACATGTGGAGGAATCGAACCCGACTCTTCCGTGTGTCGTTTACCACTTGGCTACCACAAGCCCAATGGGTTTTAGTAAGAAATGAATATACAAGTCATGTTTAATTATATATTACTTCATCACTAATAGGGCGGTCGGGTAGCCTAGTGGTTAAAGCGTTCGCTCGTCACGCTGAAGACTCGGGTTCGATTCCCGACATGGGTACAATGTGTGAAGCCCATTTCTGGTGTCCCCCGCCGTGATATTGCTGAAATATTGCTAAAAGCGGCGTCAAACCAAACTCACTCACTCACTCACTCACTCATCACTAATATCGAGAAAGGTCTTCAGCAAATCGCACCAGGGTAAGGTTGGCTATCTGTGTCACCAGATATCTGACATTCTTGCCAAAATCAAGTCGCAAACTCCTCACCTCGATTATTTACAGACCGCAATCATACAGCTGGAAAATTTCTGAGTTCGGCGTTAAACAAACAAACATTAAGTTGCCTCGGGTGAAAGGCATATTGGCTGTTGTGAAAGTATTCAAGCCCATCGGGTGTAAAAGAAACAAAGAATGTGGTTGAGACACTGTGTACTTGTGGAGGAATCGAACCCGACTCTTCAGTGTGTCGTTTACCACTTGGCTACCACAAGCACAATGGGTTTTAGTAAGAAATGAATATACAAGTCATGTTTAATTATATAGTGCGGGAATTTTTCCACATCAGCGGGTATGATAACGCTTAAGGAGTTTGGTTTTCTAAGGTCACTGAACATATATACTCTTAAAAAAAAGAAACTTGACATAGATGTAAAACCACTTTTCTCAAATTATCCAAATTCATTCAATGAAATGTGATTAGAATTAGTCAAACAGAAGGATGATGTTTCCATAATTCGCGGAAACGCATCCAAACCACATAAATGTAGCGTTTGGGGATCAATTTTACAGATTTATCCAAACGCAACTGGCTGTTAAAAACGTGCAGCCCACACATGCATGCATGCCCCCCTGCTAAAGGGGTATAACAAACACATCAACGGGCGTTCATACAGACCTTATAATGAAGGTGACAAAAACAGCACAACGTCACAACGCCATTGCCAGATTACAAGCTGGAGCAACTCAGCAAGATGTGGCCAGGTACCTTGGCGTATCCCGACAGACAATCTCCGCATTATGGACCCGGTACAACAACACCAACACAGTGGACGACAGACTAAGGTCAGGGAGACCAAGGGTGACAACGTCAGCACATGATCGATAAATCCGGCTGCGACACCTATGAGAACGCACTACCACAGCAACGTCTACAACCACACAGATCAATGTGCTACGCAGAATTTCAGATCAAACAGTACGCAACATATTGAGGGAGGCCGGACTTTTTGCACGAAGACCTGTTCGACGTCATGTATTGACCCCACGTCATCTGGCAGACCGTCTGTATTGATGTCAACAGAGGGTTAGATGGACACGAGCAAAGTGGAGAAATGAACTGTTCACTGATGAGTCCCGCTTTCTACTCACTCGTGCTGATGGGCGCACACATGTCTATAGACGTCGGGAGTGAACCTTACGCCCCAACTGTGTGGCGGCGGGAGTGTCATGGTATGGGCCGGAATTCATCACGGTGGAAGGACGCCTCTCGTGCATGTGGCAGGTACTTTGACAGGCGTGGGTTACAGAGACTAGATCCTACAGCCTTACGTTCTGCCTCACTTCAACGTTCACGGTGGGCAATTCCAGCAACACAACGCTCGACCGCATATTGCACGTGTTTGCGAGGACTCTCTACAGCGCAACAACATCCAGACATTACCTTGGCCAGCGCGGTCACCAGATTTGTCCCCGATTGAGCATATGTGGGACGGGTTGGATCGACGCGTGCGCAGAACGACTCCACCACCACAAACACTTCCGACGCTTCTTGTGACACTTCAGCGTGAATGGCAGCACATTCCACAGCGTGTTATTCACAACTTGATTGCATCTATGGGTCGTGCACCATTATGGTAATTGATGGACGTGGTTGGCACAACCGATACTGACATTTCCTGTACCCCTGTGACATTACCACTTCTGTGTATGTGTGTCTGTCTGTGCGACACTTTTAATGTTTTGGACATTGTGTACATTGATCCTCAAACGGTGTTTCAATTATGGTTTCTGTGTCCTAGTTTCTTCCATTGTTTTTATCTTAATTTTTGAAAGACGGTGTCGTTTCATTTTTTGAAGAGCATATGTACGTATTTGTATATTTCGGTCAGTTGACAGTGAGATTGATCATATTGTACAAGTTGTTCCGTAAACGAATACGTTATTGCTGTATGAATTAACGTATATCACCACACTGATCTCACTGACTGTTTGTTTAATGTGCAAAAACAAAATGTGAATACGTTCCAAATCACCTGTTTCGATTTGGCAATAATCCATTGATTGACATCATGAGCATTGATCCACGCAATTGGGATACGATGATATGCATCAACCAAGTCAGCAAGCCTCATCATCCCGTTATTCGCCCCTTACGACAAGCATAGTTAGCTTTGACAGCAAGCATGGGTTGCTGAAGACCTATTCTTCACGGGTCAGCGACGTCATGAATCGGGTGGGAAGACCCGGTTACTTGGTTGATTGTGTATAATCGAAACTCGACGGCGTGGATAGTTGCTCATAATATCAATAACTGGATTGCCTGGCCCTCTGATTATTTACAGTCCGCCGACTCCGCCGCCAAATAACTGGAAGAATATTGCTGAACGTAGTGTTAAACAAGAAACAAACTCGCCGTGATAATACAAGAATGTTGCTGTGTAAACTAACTAATACTCGTTTATTCATTGTCTTATGTTGAATATTTGTTTACTCGCTAAACATGTCTACAAATTGCAGCTCTGTCTTTCTGCAAATTATTGCAACCTTGCAGTTTATATACAAAGTCTCAAAGTGTTTAGTTTTCAACGAAACTAGGACTCGGTGTCCATTTTGAACTCCACTATCTCAGTGAGCTGGAACTATAAAACCGGCATTAATCCGGACTTGTAAACGGAGTGGCACACACAATCCTGCACGCACGCACGCACGCACGCGCGCACGTCGCTATATAAGTGCAATTATCTTGATAGCGATGTTAAATCGCTGTTTAAAAGTTCAACTTCGCGATTCAGTTTCAACTGAAACCAAGAACTTCCAAAATACCTCCCAGAAACCTCAGGGAAACCGTTCCCCCAAAATTGTCAAAGTTTTTTCAATTAAATGTGAAACATGTAGATTATCCCAGAGTAAAGAAACTTTGCGGACAATTCATACGTTGCACCGCACACAATGGTCAGAATTAACATTTATACTTGATTCACCCTTTGTAAGCGTATATCTTCCTACAAACGTTATCTCATTATTGTGATAAGCATTGCATATAGCTGAAATATTTCACAACGTTCGAGATACAATGGAGCATGCTCTTTCTAAGAAAATTTCAAAGAGCGTCACACTTTGAGTTTTATGGTAGACATGTGGAGGACATTTCCAAATGACTTGTTATTTTGACATGTACCATATATTCCCATGGTTTTTTTTCAGGTGAAGAATTGACTTGCATTTGCATGTGTTTGTGACGGCTGCCACCGGTGGGGAAGTATACGCTCACCTTTACGCGACCACCTGGTATCATCACTATTTGACAGAGATCCAGAAACACCTGCTCATGATACAATCGACTCTGCTTTTAGAAGATAGTTCTTATGCATATGTAAAAGGGTTTTGTCGGTTTTATTCATTGGCCTAACCTCCCCTGCGTCCAAAGTATGCCAAATGTCTTGCATACTCGTGAACACTTCCCCTTGAAGATAACACTGAAACAAGTAGGATATCAATTCAGACAAACAGACAGATAGACAGACAGACAGACAGACGGACAGACATAACTTTTCAGTGCAACCTTTCCGATTTAGCACTGGGTGCTAATAAAGCTTAGTTACATTTGGCCAATATTTTTAAAATTTACTTTTACTTTTTATTATATTAACTTACAGTAATGCATGTCTATTTTGTATGGCTCTTTGAGAGAGAGAGAGAGAGAGAGAGAGAGAGAGAGAGAGAGATAGAGAGAGAGAGAGAGAGAGAGAGAGAGAGGCAGACAGACAGACAGACAGACAGACAGAGTCAGAGAGAGGTATGCTTACATTAAGTGCAACGAAATGTGTGTGAACTGAAGTATCATCTGTTTCTATGCATTGTGTAGAGGCCGGTGGCCTTCCTACAATATACATGATGTACACTTTTGACTTTCATGCGAATTCTACGCTATGTTCATCTGGTTGAAGTATCTATAAACATACTGATGTTTGTGTGATGTATCTAAGTAGACATAATAATATTATTATTTTCAATCGGAAGTTGCCATCTATAAATCTGAGAAATATTGGGAGAAAGACGCATTATGGAAGATTGAAAGATAACATCCTTGATTTTCAAGGATGTAGGCATTTGTTAAACGTTTAATGTATTTTCTTTCTTCCTTTGGGTATACTCATCAGGTGACACCACCCCACATTTCACAAATGCAACATAAGTCAAGTCCGATCTTTTTGCCCTGCTTGGCCAGTGAACTGTGAGTTGAGGCGTTATTAATCTTTTCAAAACACCTTCAATAGTAAAAGGCGACTATGTTTGTCGTAGGAGACGACTAACGGGATCGGGTGGTCAGGCTCTCTAACTTTTTGATGCATGTCATCGTATCCCAAATGCGAGGATCGATGCTCAAGGTGTCAATCACTGGATGGTCTGTTCCAGACACGATTACAGACTACCTTCATATAGCTGTAATATTGATGATTGTTGTGTTAAACATCAAATAAACAACCAAACTAAACGATCTTCATTAGTTTACAACTTTAGCTTTATAGATAGTGTCACAAGCAACTACAGTCAAACATTTGTTCGCGCATCTTTGGCGCGGGCGTGAGAGAAACCGTTGCTAGTCGAAAGGTAATAATCTCAGGAGAGTACTCGCGATCGACACAGCAGCGATTATGTGGTGAATAAAAACTACTTTACAATTTTATCATGTGATTGGAACTATATTGCCAAAACGTCTGCGTGAAAGCTGTTGTAGATCTCTTGAGTTTGCTTACTTTATGTTATTGTTTTTTATGGATAAATTGTTTTCATTCTCATGTCATGCAACAAAATGTCCTGTTAAATGGCAAAGTGTTGTATCAGCACTATCTTGTTGTTCTCAGTAACATAATTACATTATTGGACAATAAAATTGCATATTTTAATTAAAACGGTGTGGTTTAAAATCCAATTAATAAGGTAATAAAATAACTTCCAACACTTGCATGGACACGATAATCACATGTGTATAAAACTATCTCAAATTAATCGCTTCCGGCTTGGGTCTTCCATGTGTGTGCAGGCATGGCGTGAGCCATTCCTCCACTGGGCTGTAAACCCTAGAATTTCTGAACCTACATCTGTTGACCCTGCTCCCTGCCCCTGGAACTACTATAACTGCTATAAAAAAGATGTACGAACAGTTAAAATAATTTGAAACCGCCACCACGACCTTGCATTGAAGTGTTAAATAGTTATATCATTCCTGCCTTTGGAACTGTTTCCACCTTTCAAACATCGCAAAACGACTGCCTCTTACATAGTGGGGATATTGCGCCGAGTCGTTTGTGAGATATCCTCTATAGGAACAAATGAAGACTCAATTTAGGACTCCACTTAAAATACAATGAATTAAATTTATGAATTTAGATTCCTTATTGTTTTCATTTTACATGCATGTAGAAAAACCCTATTTCCAAACATTTTACTTATGGAGGATGATGCAGGAAAATTTCACGCTGTTCATTTATTATAATTTTTGGAATAAGTGTGGTGTAAAAATAACCTACACATGATCTAGACATTGTTAAGGAAAACTGCACACATATATTCGACCACTTGTGTAATACCGAAACACCTCCAATGGGTACAAACCACTTTAGTTTCAAATGTCGTTGATGTCACACCAGGAAAATCTGGACTTGGTGACGAATATGTGTGGACGTGCCAGGGTAGTTTCAGAGACCGACCATTTGATATTCTGGGGAATAAGAGGGGCTGGGATTTTGTATCATGATTAGTTTGTTTTCTCCAGCCACAGCCACAACACCAGGTGTATATGTTTTCATAGTGATTCGACATTACATTGACTTCCTACCTTGGTTGTATTATCGTCCAAAGACACAAACGTCGTCACAACATTTTGATTAAAGGTTTTAACAACGTAAGAAAAATATGTTGTAACAACGTTCTGCATTAGTTATACTTTGGTTCACACAACGTTGTAGCAACCAATCTGGCAATGGAGTCTACAGATATACGTTGTGACAACGTAACCTCACAATGTTGTAGCAACCAATCTGGCCATGGAATCTAAAGATATACGTTGTGACAACGTGACCTCACAATGTTGTAGCAAGCAATCTGGGAGTCTACAGATTATATGTTGTGACAACGCAACCTCACAATGTTGTAGCAACCAATCTGGCCATGGAGTCTACAGATATACGTTGTGACAATGTAACCTCACAATGTTGTAGCAACCAATCTGGCCATGGAATCTACAGATATACGTTGTGACAACGTAACCTCACAATGTTGTAGCAAGCAATCTGGGAGTCTACAGATTATATGTTGTGACAACGCAACCTCACAATGTTGTAGCAACCAATCTGGCCATGGAATCTACAGATATACGTTGTGACAATGTAACCTCACAATGTTGTAGCAACCAATCTGGCCATGGAATCTAAAGATATACGTTGTGACAACGTAACCTCACAATGTTGTAGCAAGCAACCTGGGAGTCTACAGATTATATGTTGTGACAACGCAACCTCACAATGTTGTAGCAACCAATCTGGCCATGGAGTCTACAGATATACGTTGTGACAATGTAACCTCACAATGTTGTAGCAACGAAAATACAACGTTGTAACAAAGGAGAATTGTTTGCTAGGATATCATTGAGCTGACTAAAAGTACTTACTGCTAGGTGACCTCATTTGCATATTTATCGGATCGAGATACCACGTTTATCGTATTGGTTGATCACATCAACGTCAGTGTCTGGCATCTGACAACCAGGGTCTGTAATGTCTCCATGGCGTAATCAATAGCCCATGTGTGCGTACATCTGTTCATGAGCAGCGCCATCATGCGGTTTTCTCCAAATATTTTTTTTAAGATCTATAGATGACATTTCCTAGACGTTCCTATTGGAAGCATAAAATGGGGACAGGGTATCTGATTAGCTGGTTAGGTCAGCGGAACACTCATTCCAACACTAGGGTGGTCTCGGAACGATATGGCCTCGACCGCCACATGACTGTCACATGACCAAGGAGTCTGTCGTGAACCTGATATGATTTATTTCGACTTGTTCCCGTGCTTATCAGCAAACCTGTCCCGGCCCGGATTGCGTCACTACGTCACACTGTCGCGGGTGGAGAGGCCGTGTCAGGACACAAGGTAAGTTGGAGTGTTTCACTACAGTGAGACAGAGATATGTAGCATTTTGCTGGAACATACAATCGTTCCTCAAACTGTAGAGGTCCATTGTTTTTCAGAAATAATCTCCCACTGTGTGAAACTGGTCAGTTTAGTCATATCGAGTGCTGGGAATCTACTCTAACCCAGGTCGAAATGGAGTTACTTTCGGTTTAGATTGTAAGAATATTTTACACGTCACCCGTCTCGATTACCCGACTAAACAGATTCCATTGGGCGTAAAATGTAAATAGAAGTGAAAATCATGTGAAACAATCAGTGAAAATCTGTGATGACACCAGGTGTTCGCGAATCGGGTAAGCATGTCTTGCCCAACCAGAAACAACCGCCAATCACACAATTTTCATGAAAAGATGTTTGTTGCCCGACACCCACAGCACTACTTGGTTAGTACCCGGATGGATAATCAAACATTGAGAGTGACTCAGTTGTTTACGATCACCACTTGTTTGTTTATTCCGTGGAAGATGCTCCGGCCACCCTGATGGAACCGGAATGATGAAGGGACTGGTCATTTATTATAGGGTGGGTGGGTCGTTGAGTGATGGTTAAGAAAGTATGACACAGCAAAAGACGTGGGACGCTATTATATCACAATTATATAGAGTTGTATGGTTTATGGAAAATTTTCAGTTCTATTTTGTTTAAAAAATAAATAAAAAAACTTGACCATTATTTAATGTAATTTTATTTTCAGTTCTTATTGACGCAAAAAAGTAAAAATAGCAAACATGGAATGTTATTGAAAATATAAGTTTAAATGTAAAACCGGTACATGTATGGACTTGAACCACTCCAGTGTGGCAACAATAGTTTTGAAAGAGAGTTTCTTTCATATTATCTCCCTTGACTTAAAAACAGAAAGTAGAGCAGCATGTACTTTTAGAGCATTGTCCTTTGTGAAAGTTTGAAGAGTATTTAGCATATGTGTAATTCTGTGCTGATGTTGAAATAAATAGCTTTTACTATTGATTCTGTCAACAATTCATGCTGTTTGTCATAATATTTGACGTAATACGCAGCTAGACTGATGTCATGAGACCAACATGCTGGAGAACTGTTTGAGTGAATTCTGTAACATGATACAATCATACAAATCCAGTGACCAGTGTTTCTACAGCTAGAGGAAAATATTTTCTGATGTATATTTATCGTTTTATGAAACCAATATCATATATTGCACTTCACATTTTCAAATTAGTTCCTGTCAGACCTTCTCTGGATTTGATAGACATTTACACTGAAGCAACATGGGATGTAGTGTGGGGTGCTTCCAAAATGTCTGCCTCACATCTATGCCTAATATTAAACCAGTCACTTAAAACTGACAGTATCTATCAGACCCAAACCAGCCTCCGTGCTGTTATCTTTCCACTGCAAGTGAGTGGAACAGTCTCCCACTTGGACAAAAGGTTTTCCCAACTTTCAAGATCTTTGAGCACCGTTTACAGACTCACCTATACCAGCTCGCATATATTGACTACACTGAAACCTGGGGCGGCCTGGTTTCGACTCCCGATATCGGTACAATGTGTGGAGCCCATGTCTGGCTTCCCCCGCTGTCATATTTCGGAAATTTTCAACAATATAAAACAATATTCATATCATGCGTGTTGAGTTATGTGAAACATATGTGAAACATAATTTCAACCAATTTTGAAATCGACTATTCATCTTTTAATTAGCTCAATTCGATCATGTTGATATTTGTTTTTGTCTGATGAAAGAATACAAAATCACTAATTAAAAAGTGAAATGAAGAGGGTAGAACTGATACGTTTTAGAAACTGATATTGAAAGGTTAGAATTAATATCAGCGAAATCAGTGGATCTATAGTTGTTGCTGAAATTAGCAGTGACAGTGACGAGAGCTCTTGTGGGTTTCACCAAAGTGGTGAACGTCCTGGATATGCGTCACTTCGGGTTTTCCTCCCACATGAAGCTGACAAGCCCAGATGTAACTGGAATACTGTACACTCGATCTTGATGACGCTGTAAGAATCAACATCGAATGTCGCTAAATGCAGAAGTTGTTATAAATAAAGCTGTATGTTTTCTTCTTTACTCACCAACTGCTGCAGGCGGTCGGGTAGCCCAGTGGTTAAAGTGTTTGTTTGTCACGCCGAAGGCCGAGATTCCATTCCCGACATGGGTACAATGTGTGAAGCTCATTTCTGGTTTCCCCCACCGTGATATTGCTGGAATATTGCTAAAAGCGGCGAAAAAACGCCTAGAACGCCAATCAAACAGTTAAGTGAAAGACTGTACAAAGGAGCGTTGAGCACAACGCACCAACTCATTTATGTAGGACGGAAAGTACAGAGGAACCCGCCTTGCTTTCAACATGTTTAAGTCACTTGTTCAGTGTTAAATATTCAGATGCATTTTACATGCATAATGATTGGTCACTACTAATGATAACTTATATTGTCATAACTATCAGATATCCAATATTCCACATCACACAATACAAATTTATTAACATTCAATCACCAGTCCCTAAAATAAATGAATGATATTAAACAGTTATTCCTTTGTTTCAGATGGCAGCCGCCAGAAAGCTGGAGAGTCTGAATGAGAACTTCTTGACCTGTTCCATATGTACGGAGGGATACAACGACCCCTGTACTCCTACCTGTGGACACACCTTCTGTAAGGGCTGCCTGGGGGAATTCCTGAATACCAGACAAGACGCCATCAGAGCCAAGTCCATCCCGTGTCCCTGCTGTCGTCAGATGACCCGAGTTCCAAGGCCTGACAGACCAGTGGAGGAGTGGGTGAAACAGATCAAGCCCAGTTTCCTCATGCAGGGACTTCTGGACACTCTAGCCTGTGGGGGAAATACTGATCATGGTAAGTAAATGTGATCTAGAAGAAACCGAAAGATGACAATATTCTTCCCAAGGGCGTAAGATCCCTGGCCGAAAGTTACCAAAAGAAGTAAAAGACGGTATTAGTTGTCACTCTGCCTGGTGCAGAGATGAAAAGGATAAAAGAGGGACTGATAGACTTTAAAGTCAGTAAACTGTGCGTGCGTGGGGTATCCATGTTAGACTCCACTATCTAAGTGAGCTGGTACTATAAAACAGGACCGCACGCACGTCGCGATATAAGTGCAATAAACTTGAAAGCGATGTTAAACGTCTATTCTAAATTACACTGTCGCCGATTCAGTTTCAACTGAAACCAAGAACCCCAAGTAGAATATCTTATAGGAGATAGACTGTGACGCTGTCATACAGCAGGTTCGCTTTCCTGAATTACCGAGATAATACCAAACCAGGTTCAGTCTATGCACGTTCATGCGTCATCAAAATGGTGATGGAAAACTGTTTATTGTAGATAAAAGTAATCAAGACGAAATTGAAGGGTCACCTATATTTATCAGGATTATCTAGAATACATCTTTGTCATTTCAGTTTTGAAATCTATGCATGTAGATTATCCCAGGGTACAGGAACTTTCCGGACACTGTGTACGTTGAGGACAATGGTCAGAATTAACATTTACACTTTATTCTCCCTATGTACATTTATATCTTCCATCAAACGTTTTCTCATTATTGTGTTAAACATTGCACGGTTGATGTGACAGGTTTATCCATGACTTGTTCAGATACAGAAAACCGCTGCCATCCCTGCCAGGACCTTGGAGAAAGTCATCCGGCCAACTCCTACTGTCAAGACTGTGATGTGCCGCTCTGTGAGAGATGTGTGAAGATGCATGCATCTCTTCCTAGTACGTCAAACCACGTGATTGCTGGCCTTGGTGGATCAGTGAAGGTGACCAGACGACAGAGGTGCACGGAACACAACGAAGTCATGGATTTCTGCTGCAAAGACTGTAATAAAGCAATATGTCCCAAGTGCTGTGTCATATACCACAGGAAATGCGACTCTGTGGTCACTATTCAGTCCATAATGTCTGAGATAAGAAGTGTTCTTACAAACAATAAGGGATTGCTTACACTGAGCTTTGACGACACGGAAAGATCACTTCAACAACACAAATCACAGATTGATGAGATCAGCCACAACAAAGACAAAATACAGTCACAGATCAGACAGGCCTCACAGAAAGCCATGGACGTGATTAAACAGAAGGAGAAACAGCTGCTGGAGGAGCTGAATGAGATGACAGAGAAGCAGTCTGGACAACTGAGGGGGCGGATAAAGTCAGGGGAAATAGACATGCAGATGTATCAACAATACATAGAGTATCTCACCCAGGTGTTGAAGTCTGGGAGTGAGACTGACATGTTTGACATTTACCAGATGTGTCAGTCTGGGGCAATCAAGAAGGCAACAGACAGGGATGTCACTTTCACAGACAGTGTTCGTTATTCAAAACTTATATTTGTAAGTGAAATAGATGAGAGGAAATTACACAAGGATGTACAACTTGGTAGAATTCAACAGAAGGTTTGTGACGTCATGGATACGCGACTTGGTAAAACACAGAGTGGCACATTTGACGTCATGTGCAGACCAGTGTTACACAAGACAGTCGGCATTAGGGTCGATGGCGACAGGAAGCAGCCGTGTCCATATGACGTCATAGTCCTGGTTGTCGACGGTGAAGAGACACTGGTGGTCACTGACTACAACAATACATGTCTGAAATCCTTCTACACTAAGAATAACAAATCACGACACAGTAAACTGGATCTTCCAAGTAAACCATACTCTGTGACGAGGCTGAGGGACAACCAGGTTGCTGTATCATTCTGGTCACACAATGAGATTGTAATAGTACGGGTGACCCCTGACCTTGTACTACAGTCACGTGTCACAACAAAGAAGACGTACATGGGTCTGACAGCCTTGAGTCCTTCAACATTAGCAGCAGGTTGTAGGGGTCCTCCCTGTGTTGATATCCTGGATGTATCGGGGAGAGTGATGAGGTCAGTCAGTAGATTCAACTCTGGGGAGAACCTGATATGTAAGCCCTGCTTCCTCTGTGCTACAGACAGGGGCAACATCCTGGTGTCAGATATTGACTCAGACTCAGTCTACTGTATCACACCAGAGGGAGATATTGTGTTCACCTGCACCCCTACAGGAGTGAGGAGACTGAGAAGACCACAAGGTATCACAACTACCAGCACAGGACACATCCTGGTGGCGGACTCCTGGGCACACAAGGTGGTACTACTGACACCAGCAGGGAAGTTTGTCACAGACCTGCTGACGTCACAGGATGGAATACGGTATCCATGCGGCTTGATGTTCTGTGATTGTAAACTGTATGTGGTGGAAGGCAATGGAGATGCTGTGAAGGAATTGAGCTGCAGTATTCCCCAGTGAGACCCCAGGAAGCAAAACATACTCGGATCACGTCGCGGGGAATTTTTTATGATGAATATTCAGAAATACGCCCCAAATGAACAGTTTGTTTTGTGAAAAATACCCAAGACGCCAACCATATTTGAACATAGATTACAGTGAATGATTGAATATGATAATATGCAGCTTTTAGCCGTATTCGAGGAACGGGGGCACATTGACCAACCGAACCTGGGAAATCGGCAGGACGAGCCCATACACATGACAAGCACATAATGAATTATTAGATTAGTTGTAGTGGCTATTTTCGGTTTGAATGTTGGGACAAGACAAGAATAAAGCAGGTAGTAGACGTTTACAACTTTGGAGAAACCCACGAGCACGGAAACGGTGCTGACAAACCTAGAAACTTAATCAAGGCCAGTCTGGGATTCAAACCCACAACTGTAGGTGCCTATCACGTCTAAGGGACGCAATTACGCAATCAAATCTCGGCGCCACAGGATACCACATACGTTCTGTGAGGCAACGGAATTTAACCCTGAATATTGTACTTACTCAAATAGCTACACGTTCACTTTCATTATCCAGCAAGACCGTTTACTAGCGTTACTATCAGTAACTCTCGCTGATAATACTTTTACTGGTGCTTGAGACATCCACCTAAGTACTCTATAAACATTTAGCATGTATTTAATGACTTTAGAACATGTATGTATTTAATCATGTTTCAAGAAATGTCTCCTAAGCTTTACCAGACTGGATTTTGTACAGTTTTATTGTTTAAATATAATGTTATATTTATATTATGTACAATATGTGACACTTTCATATAATATATCTTATCTTATCTGTTCTTACATTTACTAATGCCTACACACTTCAGCAATTTGTAGACTGATAGGATAACCACTATCATTAATATGAAAGTCATATTTCATGTATATTGAATAAACTTTTCAGTGACATACGCATTTAAATGCTCCATCTGTGAGTTTGTTTGTTGTTTTACGCCGCACTCAGAAACATCGCAGCTATGTGACGGTGGTCTGTAAATACTCGAGTCTGGAGTCAGCGAGCCTGACCACCCGATTCCTTAGGTCGCCCCTAACGGCAGGCATGCTGAAGACCAATTCTAACCAGGGATCTACACGGGGTTGATGAGCCCTTGATGAAGTCAAGTTTCACTTTTAACTTTGTACAATGTTTCTTCCATTGTTGTGTGTTTAGTCGCATATCTTCTCATCCATGAGCGCGCTTCGTAATTGAAATTCCATCTGAGAAAGTAAAGACACATGAATTATCTTCCTTTGACCACGAAGTAGTTGCTGCCAAATGTTCTTTGAGTGAGTGAGTGAGTTTGATTTTACGCCACTTTTAGCAATATTCCAGCAATATCACGACGGGGGACACCAGAAATGGGCTTCACGCATAAATGTTCTTTGAAGCAACACATTTCATATATGTTTCCAGGATATAAAAGAAAAGGATCTTGATTATATATATGTTTGTTATCATCTTTTAACAAAACGTATTTGAACTGTGCTCTAGTTCCATTCACGACTTCGTTTGACAACAAAAGAAAGGCACTCTAATTGCAGAATTATGTTATACAGTAGTTAACGGGCTACCTGATATTGATCCTGTGAACCCGATGCTTCAATTCTTAATGACATTCACTCGTTACAGTTTTGACAAAACAAAAGGCAACTATGCTTGTCGTGGGAGGCGACTAACGGGATCGGGTGGTCAGGCTCACTGACTTGGTTGATGCATGTCATCGTATCCCAATTGTGTGGATCGATGCTCATGATGTCCATCCCTGGATTGTCTGCTCCAGACCCTATTATTTACAGACTTCCGTCATACAGCTGGAATATTGCTGAGTTGGGTGTTAAACAACAAACAAAACTCTAGTTTGTGGTGAGGGAGGGAGTCAGTCATGCTTGGTTATAATGGTGACTGAGTGTTACAACGTTTGACACTGATTGTGTGTCATTGCTGCCGTCATCGAAAGTCGAGTGCAAGCATTGCTGTTAATAGAGCCCATGACACATGTGGACCGGTGTTATTGCTGTCAGCCTGTGGTCTGCATGTCCCATATTCGACTGTTTGTATACAGGCTGATATCACTGAAATGTTGTTGACTGGGGGACGTCCATGTATCTCCATGTTCCCTCAGAGCTTCTCTGATGACCCCCGTTTGATGACCATACTTAATATATACACGTACAAGTACGAACAATGATATGGTGTTAAGTGTTGTTGTTTGTGGTCAAACAGACATATCAATGGCCGCTAGATACACTACTGCCCTGCTCACAACACATCCAATAGCCGCTAGATATATTACTGCCCTGCTCACATCACATCCAATAGCCTACTAGACGCATTACTGCCCTTCTCACAACACATCCAATAGCCAACTAGATACATTACTGCCCTGCTCACAACACATCCAATATAGATACATTACAGCCCTTCTCACATGACATCCAATAGCCTACTAGGCACATTACGGCCCTGCTCACAACACATCCAATATAGATATATTACTGACCTACTCATAGCACATACAATAGCCTACTAGATACCTTTCAGCCCTGCTCACAACACATCCAATATAGATACATTACTGACCTACTCATAGCACATCCAATAGTCTACTAGATACATTACTGCCCTGCTCACAACACATCAAATATAGATACATTACTGACCTACTCATAGCACATCCAATAGTCTACTAGATACATTACTGCCCTGCTCATAGCACATCCAATAGCCAACTAGATACATTACAGCCCTGCTCACAACACATCCAATATAGATACATTACTGCCCTGCTCATAGCACATCCAATAGTCTACTAGATACATTACAGCCCTGCTCACATCACATCCAATATAAATACATAACAGCCCTGCTCACAACACATCCAATAGCCTACTAGACACATTACTGCCCTGCTCACAACACATCCAATAGCCTACTAGACACATTACAGCCCTGCTCACAACACATCCAATAGCCTACTAGACACATTACTGCCCTGCTCACAACACATCCAATAGCCTACTAGATATATTACTGCCCTGCTCACAACACATCCAATAGCCTACTAGACACATTATAGCCCTGCTCACAACACATCCAATAGCCTACTAGATACATTACAGCCCTGCTCACATCACATCCAATATAGATACATTACTGCCCTGCTCATAGCACATCCAATAGTCTACTAGATACATTACAGCCCTGCTGACATCACATCCAATATAAATACATTACAGCCCTGCTCACATCACATCCAATAGCCTACTTGACACATTACAGCCCTGCTCACAACACATCCAATAGCCTACTAGATACATTACTGCCCTGCTCACAACACATCCAATAGCCTACTAGATACATTACTGCCCTGCTCACAACACATCCAATAGCCTACTAGACACATTATAGCCCTGCTCACAACACATCCAATAGCCTACTAGACACATTACAGCCCTGCTCACAACACATCCAATATCAATACATTACAGCCCTGCTCACATGACATCCAGTAGCCTACTAGGCACATTACAGCCCTGCTCATAACACATCCAATAGAGATACATTACTGACCTACTCACAACACATCCAATAGCCTACTAGATACATTACTGACCTACTCACAACACATCCAATAGCCTACTAGATACATTACTACCCTGCTCACAACAGATCCAACATAGATACATTACAGCCCTGCTCACAACATATCCAATATAGATACATTACTGACCTACTGATAACACATCCAAAAGCCTACTAGATACATTACTGCCCTACTCACAACACATGCAATGCCTGACATATCATGGGTATGCAATTGCAGATATCAAGTGTCATCAAGAAATGTATTACAAAAATGTAAGAAGTTATAATCTTAAAGAAGAACAAAGCATGGTAATTGTAAAATAGAGTTGTCAAATAATAACGCATAGTGCGTTTGACTTGAAACTGTTCCTCATTAAATAATAAATGAATGATTCTTCATAATATTAAAAAATGCGAGAGTGTGTTGTGCCTCGTCGCTGCATGTGTGTTAAGCATCAGCTTGATAACGGTGTGAGCATCGACATCGAAACGACGCTAATGCAATACACCAGGAGTGGATATCCAAAAGGTTGATCCACGTTGAGGTGATACCACCGGCTAATGAGGAGTCGGTCGCAAATGTGAGAACACAGCGCCAACATCACTGGCAAAACCGTGCCAATATTGAAGGGGGGTCATGTTAAAGAATACATCATTTTATTGTCCTTGGGTCATTTCTTTCACCTCTCGTAACAAACACATACAAGGCTTCGAACTATCTAAATAAAAACTTAAAGTTTTTTGTCACGGTGCTTCACCTCAATTTTACGTCAACGTATCATGAAGTGTATTACAACATTCAGAGAAGTCTCCACAGAGTGATGCATCTCAAAGTCTGCCCGCGTCTTGAGCCACACTACCTTATACATGCTGATATCAACCACTTGTAAACATCCGTGCCTACGTTCAGTGAATATACCAGTTCCTCATGGTTACCCCAGAACAACCCTCGAATCTTGCACTTTGTGACACATTCCTGACCAAACATATTCCAATATAAAAATGCAGAACCCTGGTGTGTGGAGGTCTGCATATGACATACAGTTCCCGTTACCAAACATCTCAGTTTATAAGAATTACATAAGTTCGGATTACGATCTAGCAAATACATAAAGTCTTCAGTCGACGTCTTCAACAATCCAAGAACCGAACCACGTCAGCACCGACATCACCAGCATGACCACCACGACTGTTGACTCGCCCCTGCCACCACACCCACAAGTTACCGCCTTCTCCCTGAAACAGAACATCAGAAAATATCTACTGCTTGTAACTATGTGATATAATACTACCTATAGGGATAGGCCATTGATGCTCCGTGGATGGAGGTGAAGGGATGGAGAAAGTGGAGGGTGGGTGGGGATGGGGGATGGGGGTGGTGGAACGATGGATGTAGAGGGGGATGGGGAGGGTTGGGTGCGGAGGGATGGGGACGGGGAGGGGGAGAGGCTTGTTATATTGTTCTGCAAATACTTGAAACAATACTTTGACCTCAGGGTTACACAAAAGACAGACAAACTGTTCACTGGATCCTGAAACAAACATGGTGTGGTTCCTAAAACAGTTATCGGACCTTCAGCCGTTGAAGGCAGTGCTTGATCAACTGTTACCTGTAGCAATCAATGACAGTCATCCGACGGCCTATGTTCATGAAGAGGTCGGAGTGTTACGACTACGCGCATCTGTATTTAATATATGAGATATCTGATATCGCCTGTCCTTGCTGAACGACGTCCGATACGTCATCATCCAAGTACTATACGTCGTTATGGAGATCAGATACTCAAATATATATAAGTCGAGGGTGACACGGGTAGATTAAAACATTGCCGCACCACACAGACTAAGCCGCACAGAATGTTGTCCTGGCGAGATATTAGAAGGTACCCACCCAAGTGATGACACTATTTTCAAAGCAACGCCGTCGTCTTTGAACGCCGTTATTGAAGACGTCGTCAAAAGGTACATCTCCCCTGAAGAAACACAGAATGTCAATCTGTCAGTTTGGAAACAGACAAACACGTTTATTTCAGTATACTCGGCATTTGGTGATGAATAAAGACTTAACCCTCGGGATCTAACCTTGTTCATCTTGACCAAAGGTCAGTATGAAGTTTCTAGGTCGCGCCCTGGCACCGCACGGACAATTTTTTCAGGCACGGAAGCGGGGACGATGTCCAGCCGTCGCTGCCCTCGGTCAATGCCGACATGACTCTGAAAACAGACAGAGATGCAGGAAAGGTCGCAGAGACAGATATAGATTCAGACACAGATGCAAATATACGCGAACATAGATTCAGACACGGACGCAGACACAGACACGCATAAAGGTATGTATCTCTTCCTAAATGGTTGGAATCATGGATTACAAGGAAGAACAGACTGATGGGTGATCACAATGCAAATATCACAGCCACCTTCAAGTGGTACGGGTGACCTCCTACAAGTGGTACGGGTGACCTCCTTCAAATGGTACGGGTGACCTCCTACAAGTGACACGGGTGACCTCCTTCAAGTGGTATGGGTGACGTCCTTCAAGTGATACGGGTGACGTCCTTCAAGTGATACGGGTGACCTCCTTCAAGTGATACGGGTGACCTCCTTCAAGTGGTATGGGTGACGTCCTTCAAGTGGTATGGATGACCTCCTTCAAGTGATACGGGTGACCTCCTACAAGTGACACGGGTGACCTCCTTCAAGTGGTATGGGTGACGTCCTTCAAGTGATACGGGTGACGTCCTTCAAGTGATACGGGTGACCTCCTTCAAGTGATACGGGTGACCTCCTTCAAGTGATACGGATGACGTCCTTCAAGTGATACGGGTGACCTCCTTCAAGTGGTATGGGTGACCTCCTTCAAGTGGTACGGGTGACCTCCTTCAAGTGGTATGGGTGACCTCCTTCAAGTGGTACGGGTGACATCCTTCAAGTGGTACGGGTGACCTCCTTCAAGTGGTACGGGTGACCTCCTTCAAGTGGTACGTATGACTTCCTTCAAGTGGTACGGGTGACTTACTTCAAGTGGTACGGGTGACCTCCTTCAAGTGATACGGGTGACATCCTTCAAGTGGTATGGGTGATCTCCTTCAAGTGATACGGGTGACCTCGTTCAAGTGATACGGGTGACCTCCTTCAAGTGATACGGGTGACTTCCTTCAAGTGATACGGGTGACCTCCTTCAAGTGATACGGGTGACCTCCTTCAAGTGATACGGGTGATCTCCTTCTAGTGATACGGGTGACCTCCTTCAAGTGATACGGGTGACCTCTTTCAAGTGATACGGGTGACCTCCTTGAAGTGGCACGGGTGACCTCCTTAAAATGTTACGTATGACTTCCTTCAAGTGGTACGGGTGACTTCCTTCAGGTGGTACAGGTGATCTCCTTCAAGTGGTAGGGGGGACCTCCTACAAGTGGTACGGATGACCTCCTTCACATAATCCGAGTGAACTGATCCAAGTTTCCCGTGGTGCCTCCATGTAAGATGAGCTTTCGGGCCACACACCTGCATTTACTCACCCTGTCATGGCGTCTCCGTACAGATAGCGCCCGTACAGATCAGGAAGCTTCTTGCCTCTGTACACATATCCCCCGACGACGGCATGAAAGAGGTTGGTGTGATTGTACACGTAGATCGGCAGTGCTTCGTTCTCTGTAATCACAAGTTTACAGAATGTTGTCTTTTTCCAAACAGAATTGGAATGGCCCCCATCTTTACCGGAAGCACACAGATCACCCACACAACCCCACCCTACCCCACCCGAAACAAAATATGATCAAGTCTTTACCCGAAGCACACAAACCACCCATTCCACCCCACCTCACCCCGAACAAAATATGATCGAGTCTTTACCCGAAGCACACAGACCACCCACTCAACCAACCCTCACCCCGAACAAAATATGATCGAGTCTTTACCCGAAGCACACAGACCACCCACTCCACCCCGCCTCACCCTGAATAAAACATGATCGAGTCTTTACCTTAAAAACTGGCAAGCAAAACATACAAAATATTCTCCAAAGACTAAATATTGTAATGATAATTGTGGATATCTGACTGACAGGTTGCCTAGGTTCTACCCTTGCCAGATCAACGCCACTTTTCTTAGCTCCACCCTGGCGCCACCTCGCGAAGATCACGAGCTGTGCCCCTTGTAATGAAAACTCGATATCCAATCAGATCGCTGTTCTTATCTCGTAGAGCATCACAAAGATGGCTAGTCGATCAGATAACGAAAACATTCGTGATTTCGTCCCTGACACAAAAAAACCCCATAGGCAATCGCTGGGGGGTTTAACATATGAAAAAGACGTGTCAACAAAGACAGGCAGCGGCAAATCACTACATACGAAGGTGTACCAGTCGTGGAAGTTGATTTTGTAAAACGTTCTCTGATTGGACTGTCGATTTGTGCGATGGTCCAACCACATTTAGCACAGGAAATTGGGCTTGATGTGGTAAGAGTGGAAACAAGACATTGATAAAAAGGCTGGTAGACGCTCTTGCCTCGGGAAGGTGCGTATACACCGAGTAGAACAGTAATTGTGTTATATCCCTAATGCCAGGCAGGACAACATCAAGTATCATCGTTAACGTCTGTCGGTATGACGCGGAGGGAATCGAACCACCGACCTTCCACTCTCCGGGCAGACTCTAGTCACACCAAGGAGGCAGTCTCGTGAAATGTTGACGGTGAGAGAGACGAAGGCTACCTACCTATTGTTCCATTGCTGCACTTGGAGCTGTCGAAGCACTCGTTCCCCTCCTTGATGTTCCAGCCGTAGTTCCTGCCGCTGCGGATGACGTCGATCTCTTCATAAGCTCGCGCCCCTGGGTCGCCACAGAATATTCGCCGCTCACCTGCGAGAAGGGAAAGTGACGTGACATGTTGATTCAGGAAGTGACTCGCGATATCACCAAGGGCGGATCCAGCATTTGTATTTGTTTGTTTGTTTGTATATTCCACCTTTATGATCGCCGACTGTAAATAATCGAGTCTGGATCAGACAATCCAGTGATTGACATCATACGCATCGATCAACGCAATTGGAATACGATAACATGCATCAACCAAATCAGAGAGCCTGGCCTCCGATCCCGTTAGTCGCCTCTGGACCAGACAACGAGAGAGGATGTCTACAACATACATAATAGAGCACAGGTGTGCGTCCCTGTACCTCGCTGACACACCCGGGCAAACTAGGGTACAGGTGTGCGTCCCTGTACCTCGCTGACACTCCCGGACAAACTAGGGCACAGGTGTGCGTCCCTGTACCTCACTGACACGCCCGGGCAAACTAGGGCACAGGTGTGCGTCCCTGTACCTCGTTGACACTCCCGGGAAACTAGGGCACAGGTGTGCGTCCCTGTACCTCGCTGACACACCCGGGCAAACTAGGGTACAGGTGTGCGTCCCTGTACCTCGCTGACACTCCCGGACAAACTAGGGCACAGGTGTGCGTCCCTGTACCTCACTGACACGCCCGGGCAAACTAGGGCACAGGTGTGCGTCCCTGTACCTCGTTGACACTCCCGGGAAACTAGGGCACAGGTGTGCGTCCCTGTACCTCGCTGACACCCCAGGGAAACTAGGGCACAGGTGTGCGTCCCTGGACCTCGCTGACACCCAAGGGAAACTAGGGCACAAGTGTGCGTCCCTGTACCTCGCTGACACCCAAGGGACACTAGGGCACAGGTCTGCGTCCCTGTACATCACTGAAACCCCCGGACAAACTAGGGTACAGGTCAACGTCCCTGTGCCTCACTGACACCCCGGGCTAAGCTATGGGGCAGATTGGCGGTGTCATGTTTCGTGCTGCACGTGTTGACTGTGATTGTCACGGTGAATGGGTGAATGGTGTTTCACCAATAATTCACCAATATGAAGGCGGCCTGTTCACACTCCTTGAGTGAGTGAGTGAGTGAGTGAGTGAGTGAGTGAGTGAGTGAGTGAGTGAGTGAGTGAGTTGGGTTTAACGTCGCTTTTAACATTATTCCAGATAATGGACAGCGTGTCTTAATGTGGGAGGAAAGCCCGAAGTGATGCAGTGATGCAGGACGTTTACCACTTCGGTGAAACCCACGAGCACGGGTATGGTGTTGTCAAACCGAGAAACAATCGTGGCGAACCGGGATTAAAATCCACAATTACAGGTTTCTGGCGCGCCCAAGGGATGCAACTCTGCACAGCGAATCGCGGCGCCTTAAGGCAGATGAGCCCCTTGCCCCCCATTCCTCCCCGTAAAGCAAGCTTGACAACACCTCCTAAAGGGATCATCAGGATCCGGTAATACGTGGACAGGGTTCTATTCTAGGTCTGGTGCTGGAATATGCTATCTACAGTTTCATTTCTGTTAACGTTAATCCAAAGGTGAAGTAACCCTTATGTACGTTCTTCTAACGTGACTTTTAATATAATTATATAACTATTTGAGGAAAACGTCTTTACACACTACCCAGAACATGATGAAGCAATCAAATAGACACCTCCACTTAACCAACGACCTTCACAGTGACCTCAACCGTACCCGTGAGTTCAAGGCCCTTCATCGGGATAACACATGACAATAACTATAAAGGTGACCTTGACCTTTTATGTGCAAGACTGATAGGTTTAAAGTATGGCCTCTGTACAGGAAATGTTTCGCAAAAATAATAGAATTTATCGTTCTCTAAAATCGTAACAACTTTAAAGGTAAGTTTTGGAAACAGGTGACCTTGACATTGACCTCCTAAAAGCTGTTAACAATATCCATGCTAGAATATCCTGAAATATCATCACGCTCGTACTGCAGTCTAATTGATGTTCAATTAGTAGAATTTCTTGCTTAATGAAAACAGACCAGGCGGGTATCTCTGATCACGACGGCTTTGATACATGGCTATAGCTCTGGCAGCCATTCTTCAATGACCCGACAGCAATAAACACCTCGCCACCTGCAGTTCTCACATCGGAGACTTCACACCGTGTGATGGAGAGTCGCGGAGAACACTTGTGATCGCGGAAACAGAGACACATGGCATGGCTCTGGTGTGAAGGAGAGTCGTGGAGAACACTTGTGATCGTGGAAACAGAGACACATGACATGGCTCTGGTGTGATGGAGAGTCGCGGAGAACACTTGTGATCGCGGAAACAGAGACACATGACATGGCTCTGGTGTGATGGAGAGTCGTGGAGAACACTTGTGATCGCGGAAACAGAGACACATGACATGGCTCTGGTGTGTTGGAGAGTCGTGGAGAACACTTGTGATCGCGGAAACAGAGACACATGGCATGGCTCTGGTGTGATGGAACTGGAAATGGGTGGTGGTGGTGAAATGGAGTTCAACGTCGCGTCCAGATTATTGCACTCATATAGCGACATGCATGCACGTGTGTGTGTGTATGTGTGTATGTGTGTGTGTGTGTGTGACTGCTTGTACTAGTTCGGACTGATGCCAATTTATAGTGCTGAGATACCATCTCACTGAGATACCATTCCGCAGTTTAACATGAATACCCCACTCAGACACAGTATACTGAAACCGAGCCGCTAAATCCTGGTTTTACAACAAGTACCATCTTTTAACGTCTTGGTATCACGCGGCCGGGAATCGAACCCCGGACCTTCCGCTCTCCGGGCAGACGCTCTACAACTAGACCACGGAGGCGGTCTGGAACTGGAAACGGACACTATGGGCGTCTACTAAATCACAGAATCAGTAAATAAGCTGGTTGTTTGCTTGTTTGTAGTTTAACGCCGAGCTCAGCAATATTCCCGCTATATGACGGCGGTCTGTAAATAATCGAGTCCGAACCCAACCATCCAGTGATTGATATCATGAGCATCTATCTACGCAGTTGTGATACGTTGACATACATCAACCAATTTAGCGAGCCTGACCACCCGATCCCGTTAGTTGCCTCTTACCAAGACCTATTCTAACCCTGATCTTCACGGGTCGGGAGACAAGGAAGGTTATCATGTTACTTTGTTGAATGGAGACGTGCGTATGTGGAGCAGATGAAAGTTATAATCGTGGAGAATATACACAGATATAGACTGTCTGTTATAATATGTATGGTATATTCACATCTCCCTGTATTCAATGTTGAATAGACGTGTGCTTTTATTCATTCATCACTATCACCATGGCAACTTCACAGACGGAGATCAGATAATGCCGGTGACACCTTGTCAGTTTATGATATGCATTTATCTGCATATGTATACAGCGTACATACATTGTCTATAAAATAATAGTGAGTCTGTGTTCACCGCTTTCTGGTGTTCCCCACAGTTCACTGTGATGTTTCTAATAACAGACTGTGCTACAAAGTTGTGATCCCGAATAGTGTCATGATTGTGTCATGATTGTGTTTTGATTGTGCGTCAGACAATCCAGTGATTGACAGTCAGTGGGTTGGACTTTTTGACGCTTTAACCACTATTCCAGCAATATCGCGGAGATCTCTCATCATGATGACGTAGAGTCACCCAGGTGACACATTGTGACCACGTGATCATGTGTGGGTCTTTAGGCGGCACCACTCTGTGGCACTACATTTTCAAAGAGCATTACTAAAACATGATGAAAAAGGTTGATTTTCCTACCATGCGCGACTAACGGGATCGGGTGGTCAGGTTCGGTGACTGGTTGGTGCATGTCATCGTATCCCAATTGCGTGGATCGATGTTTATGATGCTAATCACTGGATTGTCTGACCCACAATCAAGGCCCGAGGCCCGAGGAATTACAATCCCCAAAGTCCACTGTTCTGGAAAATACGTCTTTTCAAACATAACGTTAAAAAGGATTTAATGGTAGGGGAGGAGAATTTCGGACGAATATTTAAAAAATTCAGGAATCAGATTATCTTCACCAGCTGCTTTATTGCTTTTTAAGTTTGCGATGCTTTCTGAAATTTCTTTTCTTGTTTTAGGTGAAACAAGAATATCTGAAGCTAAAAAGAGTTATCAAATGCATTCGATTCGTCGATATCAAAACATTTTTCCTCGTTCTCTGTAGAAGTTGAAAACAGACCCCTGAAATGGTTAAACCAATCATCAATTGGAATATTGTTTTGTGTATAACGATTAGTATTTAGCCCTTTAAGAGTGGCCCAAAATTGTTTAGAATCACGTATTCAATGTTAAAGTTTTTCCGGCTTCTCTTTTAAAACATTCCTTTTCTTTTCTCTACATACACTATTATATTTATTTCTAATATAATTATACTCATGTAATGAGTTATTATCCTTTTTATCTCCTAAAATTGTTTAAATATATACATCTTTCTTTTTTGAATAGCTCACATTCACGGTGAAACCACTGTTAACTAGATGTGTTAGAAGTACACACTCTTTTCATGTCGCTTGCTGCCGTGCAGAAGGCCTTTGACATGTATCTAACACTTTCGTCTAAATTGTGTAACACCTCGTCAACAGCCTTTCCTAATAAAGAGTAGCATTCACTGGTCAACAAGTTAAACATATATTGGTCAGCTTTATCATTGACCCAAACGAATTTGGAAGCCTTCTTATTACCATGAGCTTGCACGGGTTCAGTCTGCACAGAAGTATGTAAGCTAGCCATGACAGGAAGATGACAGGATTCCGTGCGTGATACAATGTTGAAATTACAGCATACGTCAAACAACCCAGATGAACAGATTATGTAATCTATCACGCTAGCACCTTGATTGCCAATAAACGTACAGTCTCCAACTTCTGAGTCTGACCCACATCTTCCATTCATGATATGTATATTTAATATACTGCATAAATTTATCAAACTTTTTCCAAAGTTGTTTAACACATTATCTGCTGACGCTCGTACCATGTTAAAATGGTCGAGTAGAAAACTATACACTGAAGAATTATAATTTTCTAAATATCAAAGAATACATACCTGTTGATGAGTGATCAGGTGATATTTGGGATATTTTTCATTTTCATCATGGATTGTCCTTTAAGCTCAAATTATTTCATTATTCGAAAACCAAAATTATGTTCTCCAGTTCTTAACCAAATCAGCTGATGGATATGAATAAGACATGCGACTGGGGTGAGGGAGTTTCTATGTACCGCTCTATCTGCTGTTCCAGTATGTGGCTTCACCCGCGCCATCGACCTGGTGTACCTCGTGGAGGCCAGCACTCAAACCTTCTCTCTATGGAACGACGTCCTCAACTTCCTCATTGGCGCCTCCGACACCTTCCCCGTCAGCGTGGTCACATTTGGTCAGCAGACGGTGTCCCAGGTCCGGTTCAACAGCTACACTACCAAGATAGAGCTGTTCACATCCATCCACAATCTCCAGCCTCGGAGAGGGCCTGCTGATCTCGCAACGGTCCTGCAGGATGTGGACTCCGTGTTTCCAGGTGCCCGCAGAGGAAGACCTGAAGCCAAAAAGGTCGCAAGTCCTTGTCATGGCGCAGATGATAACACGATATCTTTTGGTCATTGGTGTTTTGGATAGCTGTCTGTCATGTTAGGTGACAGTAGAGAGTGTTTTCAGCGGCAGAAAATGTTTGAAGGGCGAGTAAAATGCCAGGACATGCTTGATCGTTCTCCAGTTTTGGGATGGGAACGCTTCTGGAAGGCCAATGTCTGAAAACACCGAATTCCAGCCTCTTATTATTAGGTGGTTTAATGATATGTGAGGGAGTGAGTTAAAATTTTACATCGCATCGGCAATATTGCGGCCCTATTGCGATTATAATGAAATGTTGTCTTGCATTCTGACGGCATGTCTAAATTCTTGTTTTACAGGTAAGATTATATTTTACGAGTATCCCACCATATACTGTAGAATCAGTGGTAGTAATATGTGTATCACGAAGCTATGCCCCTTGCGTTTTGCTTTGGTGAACACAATTATTGAGCTTGTTGATGAATTACACGTTAGGTGCCACCCTTAGGCATATGTATGTACAATATCAAAGGGACCTTTGTAAGCCTCTCGGTGATGCGCCCACAAGAGTAGAAACGTCACCCTGCACGACTGTAGGAATACCCATACTTATGCACGAAGGCCACATTGTGGTTGTCCGAGGGCTGTAATTAGATCATTGATAAAATAAGAAAAAACAAGCAGAGATTTCACTACCTTGGCTAACACCTTATTGAATCGTATATCCGTCTGGCTGTTCCCCCTAGTAAGAAATATAATCCTAAGTGTTTGTATAACAAAGTTGTAGTAGTTGCCCTGTTTTACCTCTGGGGGGACGGGTGGCCCAGTCTAAGGCGCCGCGATTCGCTGTGCAGAGTTGCGTCCCTTGGGCACGAAAGAAACCTATGATTGTGGGTTCGAATCACGGTTCGACAGGTTTGTCAGCACTATACCCGTGCTCGTGAGTTTCACCGAGGTGGTAAACGTCTAACACCTGCACCACGTGGGGCTTTCCTCCCACATTAAGCTGACACGCCGTGATATAACTGAAATACTCGCTCACTCACTCACTAACTCACCCAAAACCCAACTCACTCACTCACTGTATTACCTTTCATGCTCTGTATTACCTCTTATGCCCTGTATTACCTATCATGCCCTGTATTACCTCTAATGCCCTGTATTACCTATCATGCCCTGTATTACCTCTAATGCCCTGTATTTCCTATCATGCCCTGTATTACCTCTAATGCCCTGTATTACCTCTAATGCCCTGTATTTCCTATCATGCCCTGTATTACCTCTAATGCCCTGTATTACCTCTAATGCCCTGTATTTCCTATCATGCCCTGTATTACATCTAATGCCCTGTATTACCTCTGATGCCCTGTACTACCTCTAATGCCCTGTACTACCTCTAATGCCATGTATTACCTCTAATGCTTGCCTTTTACCACGAATTACGAAAGCCATAAACTGCACGAGCATTTTGTTTTACTGTTTTCATGCATGACATTTTTTAACAAGTGTGAAAACAATGCCGTTTATCACTTTCAATCACTTTCAAATATTAATTATACCAGGTGTTCTCGAGAAGGTGAACGTATCCTGCCCCACAGGTGGCACCCGTCTGTTACAAAGTTAATTGTAATAACGTGATAAATTGTAATAAACTACGGAAAATGTTATAACACTGTAGTAAAATGTAATACTGTGGTAAACTGTAATAAAACCTGCTGTAAATTGTTATGACTGCACTGTGGTAAATTGTTATAAAAACTGCGGCAAATTGTAATTACATCTCTCATTCCTTCAGGCTCCAAACATAATTCGAGTTCCATGGTTTGTTCGACCAAAGCATGAGCAGTTCCAACCTCCAGCGAGTTTAACATGTTTAAGGAAAAAGAAAGCGATTTTGTTTAAATTTTGGTGATATCATGTGTGTGTGTCTGTGCCTGTAAAATAAGTCTAATTATTTCGAATGCTTCAATATATGAAACGAAATTCACGAAGTGTAGACTAGAGCAGTTTTGATTTTATTGTAATAAACACGCAAACAAATCAATCACAGGACCAAAAGCCAGATTTGACATCATTGGAACAAGCTCAAATAAGTAGACAATGCATGCAATGACAGGAATTGCATATGATTCCCAATATGAACTTATTTTGGGCGTTTATTTTATATGAAGCTATACTTTTGAAACATATGATCATCGTGGATTGCTGTATGTACAAGCACCATTGTCATGAATAGTACGACACCATATGTAAAAACATAGACCATCTAGAAAATATATACATAAGACATAATGCATCAGATAACAAAATGTTTCTTGGCTTAATAAGAAGAGGAACGATCAATCAAGCAGGTCACTATCAGCAGTGTTGTGTACTGACCAGTGCTGACCATAATAATAATTTGCATGGCTATGCACTGCGGCCGCTGGACAATAGAATTCATGGAGTGCGATGGGTTTGATGGATACATAGTAAATCATTTTTTGCATAAATCTACATTCTTCAAGGTAAAGAAAAGTTATGTAGAAATAGTGGTCCTGCAAACAGACACAGTCTTACATGTAGTTTATGTGAGCTTATTAAGCACCCTGAAATGATTCACATGCATGTCTACTTGAAGTACACGTTACATGCACGAGCGTTGGTTGATGTTCTAAGCCTCACGAAGAAGTAATTGCATATAACTGTTGTGGACACTACACAAGTCATATAGGTGTATCCACTAAACCATCCTCCAAAACAACACTCGAACCTTGCACTTTGTGCCACATTCCTGACCAAACATATTCCAATATTAGAATACAGAACCTTGATGTCTCCAAGTCCGATTATACTATTACCACATTATAATATTACCAAACGTCTCCATTTAAGAAGCATTTATATTCAAATCTAGCAAATAGAACGAGTCTTCAGTCAACGTCTTCAACACTCCAGGAGTCGTACCACGTCAGCACCGATCGCGACATTATCAGAGCGACCACCACGACTCTGAAACCTTTTCCCTGAAACAGAACATCAGAAAATATCTACTGCTGGAACCAATGTGAATTTATAGTGTTTTTGAGGGAAAGGCCGTTGATGTTTTGGAGGTGGAGGGGATGGGGGTGGAGGGGGTTTGTTTCATTGTTTAACAAATACTGGAGGCAATATTTTGACCGCAGAGTTTACATTTAAAATATAACTGTTCACTGGACCCATGGGATGTCCTGAAACAAATGTGTTGTGGTTCCTAACAATATTATCGGACCTTTAGTCGGTATAGTCAATGCTTTATCAACTGTTACCTGTAATGTGTGTTCCGTCCTGGTGCAGGCATACCTTTGCTTAAACCTAAGGTTAATACATTGGCGTACCTCCGAGACGTCTTGAAGATCATTTTTCACCCTGGATATCAAGCCTGAGCCTATTTCGGAAGCTTGACAACTGTTGCTGCTGAATATTATTATCCTTGTCTTTATTGCTGTTGTATTTATACTGCCATTGTACTTGTACTGCCATTTGATTTTGTACTGCCATTCCATTGTGTACTGTCAATGTAATTACTTTGAAGGAATTTGTATTAAATTGTAAACCTAGTTAATTTTATAATACAATTGGAAGTCGACACATAAAAGCATACATTATCCATATCACCATGTTCATTCTAGCTTTGCATAAATACATGTTGCTTTATCCCATTGCCTAAAAACATATAGTTTGATCCGTGCTTGAATTGACAAAGGAAATCTTATCATGAATCTTTTCTCAACCAGCAATTGTCCACACTAAATTAGGCAGCACATTTGACACAAGCTATTCAGGAAGATACATTAATTGATGGTAATTTTCTTTAATGTCGACTTTGAGCAGAGCCTAAATTTGTTTTGACATGAAAATGTTGCATATTGACACAGTTTTGTAGTCTACTTCCGGAATGGGCCTGTATAGGCTACCATTCATCGCAGCATATTTTAATTCTATACGCAGGATAAATACATTTATCATATAATGGGTAGGTTTCTTGGCAGGATAAAGCCAACGGATAAAAACGATATCCGTTGGGGTTATAAGCGGATAAGGATGCAAATTTTAAAGGTCAAGTAGGGACTACTTTCACTGTTTATAAACAAACATGTCGTCGCCCTCGTCATTCGGCGATCGAGTCAGAATTAACTATCGGGAATCTGGATAAACTATCATTATCAAAAGAACAGTCTAATATACTGAAAATCAGTGTCTAACTGTGACGTAGCTAAGGCATTTTATAAGTTTTGTCAACTTTGGAGATATAAATTTTGAAACAATTTTGCGAGGGCACTAGGCCTAGCCAAGCGAGATCATTAGCAACATCTGTGCTTGTAGACCTCTGCAGCTTGAAACCTTCTCCACAAATTAAAATAGTTGGATTTGGACGAAATATGTTTGAATTGTTACTTTGTTACGTTTTGTCGCTGTGTGTACATCTGACTACACTTCTTAACGTTATGACAGGACAGACCGACTGCCAACAACGTCTGACCGTGGCCGTGACGTCTCATAGACTAGGGTTAGAGTAGCTTCCCTTTGACAAAGGGCAGTTACTCTAGCGGACAGACCGATGGATTGCCGCGAAAGGCAATTAAAAACTAGTATTGTTGTTGCTTCGCCACTGTATAAGAAACAGTTTTCAGTTGGAACTAAATTGGCTACTTGCACTGTCCGACTGACACATCACCTAGCCTGTGATGTAATAAATATCAATGCGCGCATTCCAGGAAAACTCGCAGTGTTTCGGTAATGTTTGTGACAGAGGGAAAGCGATTTTGAAGCACAGAATTAAAGAATGACATTATATGATAAAGAGGTTATCACGCTTGTGTGTTTGGGGATGGTAAATATCCTGTATTAGGAATAAACACTATGTATTTAGCTCGCCAAGGCTCGCTAAATACAATGTTTGTGGTTTGTGATTGTTCATAAATGCCATGTGTGCATCTTGCATCAATAATATGGAGGAATGATCGTCGATAATGGAATAATTTGGCCAATAATAGCATTGGCCAGTCTTGGCCTGGACCGGTCCGGCTTTAAAGCAATCCCCTCGCTGGGTGTATTCAGTATGGTGATACTACTGACTCAACACTAGCCTCCAATCTGGTCACCGTCTACCCCGACAATGACTCACAGTCTCATCAAAATGAATGAATATGTTTACAATTATTAGTGGAATCCCTCATCCAAGTGGTAGCCCTAGCAGCGGTCCCATACACTTGTATCGAGTTGTTTCAAGCTATGTCATCTCAGAACCATGTCAAATACAATATGTCATATACAATTTTCAAATAGTTTTTCTATCTCAACATTACAAGAACAATGATTCATCAGTATCGGTATAATTCTGTACACTGCAGGTCGCCCTTAAAAGATCTGGTACAGAACGTTTTATCAACAGTTGATGCCAATTTTCTAACGATCAACACCCTCATCTTATTATGCAACTGGATATTACACAACACACCAAGTTAAAGCCTCAAAGTGTATTCAAGCCTCCCCCACTATAACACACATACGTTATGTAAGCCTTCCCCCAAAACATACGTACGTTATGCAAGCCTTCCCACTTTAATTTATCACCCGTATGTTATGCAAGCCTCTCTCACTATATCACACTTACAGTATTCAAGCCTCTCCCACTATAACACACATACGTTATGCAAGCCTCTCCCACTATAACACACATACCGTATTCAAGCCTCTCCCACTATAACACACATACGTTATGCAAGCCTCTCCCACTATAACACACATACCGTATTCAAGCCTCCCCCACAATAACACACATACCGTAATCAAGCCTCCCCCACTATAACACACATACTGTATTCAAGCCTCCACCACTAAAACACGCATACTGTATTCAAGCCTCCAACACGATAACACACATACTGTATTCAAGCCTCTCCCACTATAACACGTATACCGTATTCAAGCCTCCCCCACAATAACATACATACCGTATTCAAGGCTCCCCTGCTATAACACACATTCGTTATGCAAGTTTCTCCCATTCCGAGTTCGAACTTAACCCCAGCAACCCGTGATTGTCGTACGAGGCGATTTTATGGATCAGGTGGTCAGGTTCGGTGACTTAATAGAACGGGTGGTCAGGTTCGGTGACTAAATAGATCGGGTGATCAGGCTCGGTGAGTAAATAGATCGGGTCGTCTGGTTCAGTGACTAAATAGATCGGGCAGTCAGGCTCAGTTACTAAATAGATCGGGTGGTCAGACTCGGTGACTTAATAGATCAGGTGGTCAGGCTCGGTGACTAAATAGATCAGGTGGTCAGGTTCGGTGACTAAATAGATCGGGTGGTCAGGCGCGGTGACTAAATAGATCGGGTGATCTTTGTGGATATCACACAAGCAGGTTTTTCAAAGGCCTGAGTGTTAGACCGGCTGCAACTTGAAGACATTTAGAATGTATTCTTTTCATAATATTTATTTTTTTTAAATCCCCAAATGTCAAAACCATACTTCAAAATCGGAGCAATCGTTGAGAATGACATTATGTCATAAGAGATCAGTACGCTCGTGTGTATCCGTATCGTCAATATATTCCTACAATATGACATTGGGGTTACACACGAAGGTAATAATTCATATATCCTTTTACGTCCCTCGAGCCTCAAGTGCAAACAACAGCTTGTGATAACATAATATCAAATATTCATAATTAATTCTTTTAAGATAAGGGCTTGCAACAGGGAAAACCAGACATAACCTTGCAGAAGTTCGATTTATCATCTAGGTCCACCATGACGTCCTATCTATAGCTATCTTTAACCTTTTCTGTCATATGACCCAACATCACCAGTTTGTCCTGAACCTGAGATGACATATTTTGACTTGTTTCTGAGCTTATCAACAAACCTCTCCCAGCCCGCATTACGTCTCCACCGAGAGACGGTGTCAGGACACAAGGTGAGTTGGAGTGCTACACAGCATTTAGTATTGGTCGTGGTAAGTGACTGTTAAAGAAGGGGGAGGGGTAAAATAATTGTTTTGATTAATATGAACATTTTTAAGGGACAGAGCATTTATTATAGGGTGGGGAGGGGAAATGAAACATATCCCCTCTCCAAACCTAATTGCACTATATGACCAATCCCTTATTTTAAATGTATACACAATATTACGTTGTTTAGATATGTTGAATGTATGCTGTATTACACGGGGTGTTCATTGGCGAACGTAATTGAATGGTGTTAAAAACTGATGACCTTATGTTCTACCACCCTCACACCCAGTGTCCTATATCTCCATTCTAGCATGATCATCTTATTATGGAGAATGGGGCACTAGTGGTCCAGTCGTCTTTAGGCGCCGCGATTCGCTGTGCAGAGTTGCGTCCCTTGGGAACGCCAGATATCTATGATTGTGGGTTCGAATACCGGCTCGCCCCGATTATGTTTCTAGGTTTTTCAGCACCATACCCGTCCTCGTGGGTCTCACCGAAGTGTTAAACGTCTGAGACTTGCATCACTTCGGGCTTTCCTCTCACATTAAGCTGACACGCCGTGATATAACTAGAATACTGTTAAAAGCGGCGTTAAACCCACTCACTCACTATTATGGAGAATACAGAAGGGACATCCTATGTCTAGACGTGTGTTGTGTGAAAGTGAGACATTGTCTTGTTGAAGAGATCATTAACAGTCCATCCCTCATTTAGTCTTATCCTCAGTGGCGATCTGTTAATTAATTATATACTTTCTTTTGCCCACTAGTTTATTATAGGTAAAACAAATGTTTACGCAAGATGTGGTCAGGTGGGCCAGACACCAAACTGAGATGGTGTTCCCAAGACTTCCTCACAGAATGCCGATCTGAAACATTGCCGCTTTTGCAGCCAAATTGTTACTGTAGTCTATGAATTTTGGTGCTGAGTATAAAACCATCTGCTATATTAGGAAATTTTAAATGTACACTTTTCAAATGATTTGTTTTATAAAATCCCCAAAATTTCGAATCATACTTTAAAGTCGGGGCAAGCGTTGTGCTAATTCACATATAGTCAAGGGGACAGCTATTTTACTTTATTGTTTTGTTTTGAATACCCTGCTGATATGTTTTCCGGTGAGGTATGCTCTGTGGAATTACAGAATATAAGAACAAATAATACATCTCCCATTAGAGGTCGTCAATGTACATATGGGCTGAGTACAGATGACGATTGGAGTAGTCTATTATTCTATAGGTAGATTCATTTTGGCCCCTTTTTTAAGTACTCATGATGTGAGTGAGCGGAATAAATTACAAACAGACTCTAACTAGCACTCCTTCACTGAACAAACCAATCTGATTTTGTGTCTATATAGCTAGTTGGTTTATAATTCGTTTGTAATTCAAACTATGAACAAAATTGATTATACGACTGTTGGTATTGGTCAGAAATTGGTCATTTAGTTCGTGTATTTGTTTCAAAGTAAACCGTGTACACGCAACCTGCAGTCTTTTTAGGCATTGTAAACTCAACACTAAAATCTGTCAGTTATCCTCGACATGGGCTGGAAGAACGTTTACAAAGATTCTTAATATGAATTGTCAATAAAATAACTTCCTACACACGGAAGCTCGATACACTAATTACTATATCAGTTCTCTAGTGAGTTAATTACCATATCATCCAAAGGTCGTACGACTGTGATGTTCTGCTTCACACACAAAGACGACCATAGATCAAGGTGATGTGAACAATGGTTGTATCACTGCTGTTTGTTGGATAAAGATACCACGTCAATTACACTCAGTTTGTAGTCAGTTAGGAGACTGTCACCGTCAGTGGTTGGGATGACCCTGTCTATATACTCCTATCATTAACATTATACATAATGACTCGTGAGTTAAATACCTTTGAACGGTTGGGTGTTGTCAATACGTGCCGGTTTCTGTCCAAGGTTAATCTCCCTGCTGTCAGGCGGGGCTGGTGATTGGGCGTCTGTACTCGAGTCAAAGGTTTATCTCTGAATGTATTGTAGCTGTTGCAGGTTGGGGGACGCTAGATCTGTTGAGTGGTTAACGTTCCGTGGTTCGATCCCAGCGTGGACATAGATTGTTAACACACCCGTCTTGATCTAATTATAAGGTATGTGGTCTCTGGTTTTACAGACATTTATCGTCGTAACACATGCACAATCTCTTTATCAGTTGCCTTATTCTTATTCTTTTGTCGGTAGTGGCTATCATTGGAGTACGACGTCGGACACGTGTATGGGTGCGTGACACTTGAATGCATGATCCAAGTATACAGGACTTTGTTACTTGTGATAGTTTAACTGTTATAGATATGCCGTGTGAGGCCAAAGAAGCCATGAGCAAGTATACTCTTCAAAATAAGAAACGCAATACGAACATTTTGGGCCATTTAAGCAATAGTAGCTGACAAAGAGGTGCACAATGAAGAGATTTAACTTTTGTGGTGTCAGTGACAAAGTTTGCGGATGAAAATGACTACAACAAGGACATGCAAACCATTAGTCGGGAAACACGTACGATTCGGAAAAAGGCACCCAGGGCATTAACAAAAGGGCGATTGAGCTGCACGTAGCCAGGAATTCCAATGTAAGGTCCAGCACCATCACAGTGCTATGGGATCGGTTTCAACAGCATGGGTCACCATGTGAACGGCCAAGGACGACAAAGAGTTACCACCCCCGCCCAAGATCGCTACATCCGACTGTACCACTTACATGAAAGCATAACCACAGCCACCTGAACCGCATCCCAAATACCCGAACTACGCAGAATCTCCGAACACATTGTACGAAACCGTTTAAGAGCAGCAGGTCAACAAGCAAGACGTCCTATTCGACGCGTCATATTAAGTCGACAACATCATCAACAACGACTGCATTGGTGTCGTCAACACCGGCTGTGGCCTCAACTGCGATGGATGTCTTGTTCAGCAACCAATGAAGATTTCGCCTCCGTCGAGGGGGTGGAAAAGCACTGGTCTACAGACTTCGGGGAGAACGTTTCACCGGAAACTGCGTACAGGAAGCGGACAGGTTGGGTGGGGGTAGTGTATTGATGTTGGGGGCTATCTCTCATCATGGCAGGACAGGTTTGGTGGGGGTAGCGTTATGATGTTGGGGCAATCTCTCATCACGGCAGGACAGGTTTGGTCCATATCCAGGGCAATCTTTCGACTCAACGATACATCAACGAAATTCTCCAACCACACGTCCTCCCAATTGCAGCCAACGGCAACGGTGTATTCCAGCAGGATAACGCTCGACCGCATACAGCACGGATCACAAAAGCCTTTCTACACAACAACAATGTTGATGTTCTCCCCTGGACCCCACATCCCCGTATTTGAACCCGATAGAGCACCTATGTGTGTGTAGAGAGTGTGTGTGTGTGTGTGAGAGAGAGAGACAGACAGACAGACAGAGAGAGCCTTAGAGAGACAGAGAGAGTCACAGTGAGATATATGCTTCCAATAAGTCTCATCTGTATATATGCCTTCGTACAATATATACTCAACAACAAAAGTTCCTGTGACACCAACATTGTAGTGTATTTTTCAAACAAGTAAAGTTTGGTTTTCAATATTGTAGTACATGTATGGAATCAAGCCACGAAAAGGCAACTACTACAGAAAAGCATGTATTCTATGCAAAGGTTGACCTATATGCAAGCCCCATGCATTTCATTACCCAAGAATGGGTATGAAACATGTGCGTTAACGGGATTCCATATGTATTGTTTAACATCGTGCTGACAACAAACACTCAGAAAAACAACACAATTACGCAATTATTCAACATTACGAAATGACACGCCTGTCCGAAAATGAGCGTCTGCGAGCCATCGGTATGCTTGAAGCAGGATCGAGTCAACGTGATGTTGCAAGACAATTTAACGTCCACAGAAACACCATTTGGTGTTTATGGCAACGTTGGCAACAAACGAATGCAGTCACGTCGCTGCCACGATGTGTTGCAAGACAATTTAACGTCAACCGAAACACAGACAAATACAGTCAGAGACCATCCTCAGAGTGGCAGGCCACGCGTAACCAATAATCGACAAGATAACTGGATTCGAACAACACACCTACGAAATCGATTCCAGCCAACAACAGTGACTGCAAGCAGCATCCCTGGCCTTGGACGAATATCTTCATAAACCGTACGTCGCCGCCTCCAATGTGCAGGGAGGTCGCCACGAAGACCCGCCAGATGTCCCATTTTGAGAGGAAACCACCGTCAATGACGTCTACAGTGGTGCAGACAGCATCTACGCTGGACGGCCATGCAGCGGGGTCAAGTTCTATTCACTGACGAGTCTCGTTTTAACAGCGATGTACGGATTCGAGTGTACCGACGTCGAGGTGAACGTTACGTCAATCATTGTGTCATGGAAGAAGATCGGTTCGGGGAGGCAGTGTTATGGTATGGGGTGGGATTACAGCAAGGCAGAGGACCCGTTTGATAGTGGTAGAGGGAAATCTTAATGGACAGCGCTACTGCGACGAGATGATCGGCCCTGTTGTTCTACCGTTTTTGCGTCGTCATGGCATTACCTTTCAACATGCCAACGCCCGGCCTCATATTGTTGACTTGTTCAGGAATCTCTTCAACAAAACAACGTGAATGTCATCCCCTTGCCGGTTCGCTCCCCTGATCTCTCACCAATCGAGCACATGTGGGATGAGATGGATCGGTGACTTCGACGTCAACCACGTGTTTCACAGACACTCCAGGAACATCGAAACATGCTCCAGCAGACAGATATCCCACAGGACTTTGTGCGACGCCTGGTCCATTCCAAGAGACGAAGACGTGTTGCTTGCATCGCAACCAGAGGTGGACACTATTGATTTGTAAATTGACGTTTTGGGATCATTTTTTTTTTTATGAAATCACGCATTTTCTGAAGTCAGTATGGCAAATTACACCATTTGAACACTTGCAGGAGTCTTTTATCTGTTGCAAACCGAAATTGTTCAGATTTGTGAAAACATAACTTTGCATTAAATCTTATTCAGTGTCACAGGAACTTTTGTTGTTCAGTATATATAATATCCACTTTTGACTATCATGCGGTTTCTTCCACTATGTTCATTTGGTTGTAGTACCAATTAACATATTGATGTTTGTGTGATGTATGTAAGTAATCATAATCATATTATTATTTTTAATCGGACGTTGTCATCCATATTTTTTTTAAATATTTGGAGAGAGACGCATTATGGAAAATAGAAGTATAATACACTTGATTATCAAGGATGTAGGCATTCGGAAAACGTTTAATGTATTTTTCTTACTTCGTTGGGTATACTCATCACGTGGCACCACCCCACAATTCAAATGCTACAGAAGTCAAGTCCATTCGCTAGGCCCTGTATGGCCAGTGAAGTGTGGATGGCGGCATGATTTAATCCTTTCAATAGATCTTCCAATTGCGAGGATCGATGCTCATGACCGGATTGTCTGGTCCAGACTCGATTATTTACAGAATGTCATCATATTGAATGAATATTGCTGAGTGAGGCGTTAAACAACAAACGAACAAAAACATCTTCAGTAGTTGACAAATCTACAGTAAACGGAATAATACTATAGCTCACCATTCTATTGTTTAATTTCTTTGTTTCTTGAGTTCCTTTCGACATGATATAAACTAACGTCCAAAAGAAACGACACTATCCATGTTTTTAAAATACTTTTGTTATAGGTGATTTATTTTATAGGAAAACATACTTAAACATATCCCTCGTATCAAACCCGATTTGGTCGGTGGGAAAAAGCAGGAAAATTTGACAACTGGTGTAAAACTTGTGCACTTTGCAAAAAACGATGTCAGGTGTTGTAGCACGTAATGCACGTGCAGATCTATTGTATAACACTGCTGACCCGACGCGTTAGGAACACAACACCAAAAAGCACACCAAAGAAATGGCACGTTTAACTGCAATAGAGAGGTAGAGAGCCGTCGGGATGGCCCAACAGGGAGCGACGCAAGCCGTCATTGCCAGAACGTTTGGATGCGCCCGTATAACCGTTACCAGGTTGATGCAACAGACCCGCCGAGAAGCGGAAGACCACGGGTGACCACGCCCAATCAAGACCGCTACATCCGGACGATTCACCTCCGAAACCGCTTCGTCACGTCGACACAGGAACAGTCGACAAACCGTGTACAGGAGCTACGAACCAATGGTATCAGAGCACATCTACCCTACCGAGGAGTGTTGTTGACACCTCAACATCGCCTCAACAGACTGATGAGGGCCAGGATGTGGGCAACAGGATGACTGGGCACGTGCTATGTTCTCTGATGAGAGCAGATTCTGTCTCTTCAGGAACAGAAGTGTTTAGCGCAGAATTGCATTCCTCAAGTGCGGGCATTTGGAGGCGGAGGTGTTATGGTCTGAGGGAATCTTTGGTGCCTTGAAAACGAGGCGCGTTGTTGTTCATGGTAACATAAATGCACACCGATATAGAGATAAATCTTGCGGCCTGTTGCGGAACCATTCATCCAGCAACAGCCCCGTGAAATCATTTTCCAGCACGTCAATGCGACGCCGGATGCGACGCAGAAGTTCCTTAACAACGTGAACATTCAGGTTTTACCACGGCCGTCATGCTCGCCGGACATGAACCCCATTGAACATTTATGGAACTATCTCGATGGCTAAATCAGAAGTCGCCCAGTGGCTCCGGTCAACAGCCAGCAACCGGAGCACTGCCTCTTTGACGAATGGAATGGCAACGTCATCCGACGTTTTGCGTCATCGGCCAAACGACGTGTTCTGTCTTGCATTAATGGTTGACATACTCGATATCAACGTGGCATTATGATGAGTATTCTGACATTTATCACACTTGCCTCGTCATGTGCTATGACTGTGACTTTCATTGTTTTCCACACGCTTCCCTAAGGTAACTTTTGAATAAAATGAAGTTTTGTGCACATGATTTTAAATAAGACATTCTCCCTTTCGCCAATGCCCTGTTGCAAGTCCCTATTGTGTATGACGTAATTGTAAATATTTGATGTTATGTTAACACTAACTGCATCGAGTGTTTTATTGTTGAGGACAGCGGTTGTCATTGGTCATAGAAAATATTACCCTTGTGTGTTTTGTCTATATCATATAGTAGGAAAATAACTTGTATTATGGAACCTTTGGTTGTAACATACCTACATGTATTGCATCACTTCGGGATTTCCTCCCACATTAAGCAGATACGCCCAGGCGTAATTGGAACAATATACACTCTAGCTTGATAACAGTGTGAGAATCTACATAGAAACGTCGCTAAATGCAATTCGCCAAAGCATAATGTATATAAAGTTGTATGTTTTTTCTTTACTCCCTAACTTCAAGAATGTCAACTGAATGACTGTTCAAAGGGGCGTTAAATCCAACTCACTCACTCATTTATAGAGGACGGACAGTTCAGAGAAACCCGCGTTACTTTTCACAAACTCAGGTCACTTGTTCAGTGTTTAAAATAGAGATGTATTTTACATGCATCATGATTGGTCACTACTGTCAATATTAACTATATTGTCATTGCTATCAGATATTCAGTATTTCCAAATCTGCACATCACACAATAAAACATGTATTAACCATTAATTACCAGTCCCTAAAATACGTAAATGATCTTAAACAGTATATATTCCTTTGTTTCAGATGGCAGCCGCCAGAAAGCTGGATAGTCTGAACGAGAACTTCTTGACCTGTTCCATATGTACGGAGGGATACAAAGACCCCTGTACTCTGACCTGTGGCCACACCCTCTGTAAGGACTGCCTGGGGAAATTCCTGAAAACCAGACAAGACGCCATCAGAGCCAAGTCCATCCCGTGTCCCTACTGTCGTCAGATGACCGGAGTTCCCCAGCCTGACAGACCAGTGGAGGAGTGGGTGAAACAGATCAAGCCAAGTTTCCTCATACAGGGACTTCTGGACACTCTGGCCTGTGGGGGAAATACTGATCATGGTAAGTAAATGTGATCTAGAAGAAACGGATATTCTCCCTGAAGCGGGAGATCCCTGGCCGCATCTTACCCAACGACGTAAAAGAGGGTATTGATTATTGCTCTGCCAGGTGCTCGAGATTAAAGGTATACAAGTGGGACTGGTGGGCTCGTAGTCAGTAAACTGTGCGTGCGTGGGGTATCCATGTTAAACTCCACCATCTCAGTGAGCTGGTTCTATTAAACCAGCTTTGATATGGACTAGTAAAAGAAACGACACACACAAGCCCACAACCACTACATAAGTGCAATAATCTTGAGAGCGATGATAAACCTTTGTTTTGAATTATAACCTCGCTGATTCAGTTTCCACTGAATCCAAGAACCCAAAATAGAGTATCTTAAAGGAGAGAGACTGTGACGCTATCATCCAGCAGGTTCGCTTTCCTGAATGACCGAGGTAATACCAAACCAGGTTCAGTCTATGTACGTTCATGCAACATCCAAATGGTGATGGTAAACTGTTTATTGTAGATGAAAGTAATCAAGACGAAACTGAAGGGTCACCTATATTTTTCAGGATTATCTAGAATAAACCTTGGTCATTTCACTTTCGAAATCTATACATGTAGATTATCCCAAGGTGAGGAAACTTTCCGGACACTGAAAACGTTGAACCAAACAATGGTCAGAATTAACATTTATTCTTGATTCACCCTATGTATATTTATATGTTCCATTAAACGTTATCTCATTATTGTGTTAAATATTGCACGTTTGATGTGACAGGTTTATCCATGACTTGTTCAGATACAGAAAACCGTTGCCATCCCTGCCAGAACCTGGGAGAAAGTTATCCGGCCAACTCCTACTGTCAAGACTGTGATGTGCCGCTCTGTGAGAGATGTGTGAAGATGCATGCGTCTCTTCCTTCTATGTCAAACCACGTGATTGCTGACCTTGGTGAAACAGTGAAGGTCACTAGACGACAGAGGTGCACAGAACACAACGAAGTCATGGATTTCTGCTGCAGAGACTGTAATAAGGCAATTTGCCCAAAGTGTTGTATCATATACCACAGGAGATGCGACTCTGTGGTCACTATTCAGTCCATGATGTCTGAGATGAGAAGTGTTCTTACACACAATAAGGGATTGATCAAAGAGAGCTTTGACGACACGGAAAGATCACTTCAACAACAAAAATCACAGATTGATGTGATCAGTGACAACAAAGACAAAATAAAGTCACAGATCAGACAGGCCTCACAGAAAGCCATGGACGTGATTAAACAGAAGGAGAAACAGCTGCTGGAGGAGCTGAATGAGATGACAGAGAAGCAATCTGGGCCACTGAGGGGGCGGATAAAGTCGGGGGAAATAGACATGCAGATGTATCAACAATACATAGAATACATCACCCAGGTGTTGAAGTCTGGGAGTGAGACTGACATGTTTGACATTTACCAGATGTGTCAGTCTGGGGCAATCAAGGAGGCAACAGACAGGGATGTCACTTTCACAGGCAGCTTTCGTGATTCAAAACTTATATTTGTGAGTGAAATAGATGAGAGGAAATTACACAAGGATGTACAACGTGGTAGAATTCAACAGAACGTTTGTGACGTCATGGATACGCGACTTGAGTGGCACAGAGTGGCACATTTGACGTCATGTGCAGACAAGTGTTACACAAGACAGTCGCCATCAAGGTCGATGGCGACAGGGAGCAGCCATGTACATGTGACGTCACATTCCTGGTTGTGGATGGTGAGGAGACACTGGTGGTCACTGACTACAACAATACATGTCTGAAATCCTTCTACACAAAGAATAACACATCACGACACAGTAAACTGGATCTTCCAAGTAAACCATGCTCTGTGACGAGGCTGAGGGACAACCAGGTGGCTGTATCATTCTGGTCACACAATGAGATTGTAATAGTACGGGTGACCCCTGACCTGGTGCTACAGTCACATGTCACAACAAAGAAGGAGTACAAGTGTCTAACAGCTGTGCGTCCTTCAACATTAGCAGCAGGTTGTTGGAATCCTCCCTCTGTTGATATCCTGGATGTATCGGGGAGAGTGATGAGGTCAGTCAGTACATTCAACACTGGGAAGAACCTGATGCGTTACCCCAGCTTCCTCTGTGCTACAGACAGGGGCAACATCCTGGTGTCAGATGATGGCTCACACTCTGTCTACTGTATCACACCAGAGGGAGATGTTGTGTTCACCTACACCCCTACAGGAGAGAGGAGACTGAGTGGACCACGAGGTATCACAACTACCAGCACAGGACACATCCTGGTGGCGGACTGCTGGGCACACGAGGTGGTACTACTGACACCAGCAGGGGAGTTTGTCAGAGACCTGCTGACGTCACATGATGGACTACAGGATCCATACGGCTTGATGTTCTGTGACTGTAAACTGTATGTGGTGGAAACTAGTGGAGATGCTGTGAAGGTATTCAACTGCAGTATTCCCCAGTGAGACGCCAGGAAGCAAAACATACTCGGATCACAAACACGGGGAAATTGTTATGATGAAAATTCAGAAATATGCCCCAAATGAACAGTTTGTTTTGTGTAAAATACCTCAAACGCCAACCACATTTGGACATAGATTGCAGTAATTAGTGAATATGATAATACACCGCTTTTAGCAGTATTCGAGCAATACCCTTACAACAACGGGGTCGCGTTGACCAACTGAACTTGGGACATCGGCAGGACGAGCGAACGTTTGTTTCCGCATACGCATGACAAGCACATAATGAATTATTAGATTAGTTGTGGCTTTTTTAGATTAAATATGGGGACAAGACAAGAATTATGCAGGTCGTAGACATTTACAACTTTGGAGAAACCCAAAAGCACGGAAACAGTGCTGACAAACCTAGAAAATTAATCAGGGCGAATCTGGGATTCAAACCCACGACTATAGGTTCCTGTCACGTCCAAGGGACGCAACTACGTACCTCAAATCTCAGCGCCACAGGGTACCACATACGTTCTGTGAGGCAAAGGAATTTAACCCTGATTTTTGTACCTACTCAAATAGCTACACGTTCACTTACATTATCCAGGAAGACTGTTTACTGGCGTTACTATCAATAACTCTCGCTGATAATACTTTTACTTTATATGTTTTAAACATGTTTCAAGAAGTCTCTCGTAAACTTTACCAGACTGGATATTGTACAGTTTTATTGTTTCAATAAAATGTTATAGTTTTATTATGTACAATATGTGACACTATAATAAAATATATCTTATCTTATCTTATCTTACATCTACTAATGAATACATACGTCAGGTATTTGTCAGAGCTGATCGGAGAACCACTATCATAAATGTAAAAGTCATATTTCATGTATATTAAATAAACTTGTCAGTGACATACGCATTTTAATATCCCATTGGTGAGATTGTTTGTTGTTTTACGCCGCACTCAGAAACATCCCAGCTATAAAACAGCGGTCTGTAAATACTCGAGTCTGGAGTCAGCGAGCCTGCCGACCCGATTCTGTAGGTCGCCTCTTTCGAAAGGCACACTGAAATCTTCACGGGGTTGATAAGCCCTTGATGAAGTCAAGTTTCACTTTTAACTTTGTACAATATTTCTTCCATTGTTGTGCGTTTTGTCGCATATCTTCTCTTCCATGAGCGAGCTTCATAATTTAAATTCCATCTGAGTAAGTAAAGACAAATGAATTATCTCCCTTTGACCACGACGTAGTTGGTGTCAAATGCTCTATGAAGCAACACATTTCATATATGTTTCCAGGATATAAAAAAAGAAAGGATCTTGATTATATATATGTAAGTTATCATCTTTCAACGAAACGGGTTGGAACTGTCCACAAGTACCATTCACGCCATCGTTTGACAACAAAAGAAAGGCATTCTAAATGCGGAATTGTGTTATACATTAGTTAGCGGGCTACCTGATGTCGATCTTACAAACCCAATGCTTCAATTCTTAATGACATTCACTCGTGACAGTTTTGACAAAACAAAAGGCAACTATGCTTGTCGTGGGAGGCGACGAACGGGATCTGGTGGTCAGGCTCACTGACTTGGTTGATGCAATTCATCGTATCCCAATTGCGTGGATCGATGCTCATAATGTTCATCACTGGATAGTCTGTTCCAGACCCGAATATTTACAGACTGCCGTTATGTAGCTGGAATATTGCTGAGTTGGGCGTTAAACAACAAACAAAACTCTAGTTTGTGGTGAGGGAGGGAGTCAGTCATGCTTGGTTATAATGGTGACTGAGTGTTACAACGTGTGACACTGATTGTGTGTCATTGCTGCCCTCATCGAAAGTCGAGTGCAAGGATTGCTGTTAATAGAGCCCACGACACATATGGACCTGTGTCATTGCTGTCAGCCTGTGGGCTGCATGTCCCATACTCGACTGTTTGTATACAGGCTGATATCACTGAAATGTTGCTGACTGGGGGACGTCCATGTATCTCCATGTTCCCGCAGAGCTTCTCTGATGATCCCCGTTTGATGACCATACTTAATATATACACGTACAAGTACGGACAATGATATGGTGTTAAGTATTGTTGTTTGTGGTCACTCAGACATATCAGAATGTCTACACCAGTCATTAAGGTATGTTAATTTCTTAGTGCTTATTTATATGGACATACAAATATTTTCGTACAGGGAGCACGGTTAGCTGTGCAGAGTTGCGTCCCTTAGGGAAGCCAGAAACCAATGATTATGGTTGCGAATCCCGGTTGGCGGGGGATATAGAAATGGGATCCGTCCGTCCGTCCATCCGTCCGTCGCGTTTCCTTTACGGAGCATAATTCAGAAACCGTTCAGCCGTCATATAGCTGGAATATTGCCGAGTGCGGGGTTAAACAACAAACCAACCATAAACCTTTCAATATTTTTTCATCAAACTTTGCAGGCCGTCAAGTACATGCTGAACTGGTACCTTTTGCTATTTAGAAAATAAAGAAATGTTTATTTTTTACGTTTCCTTGGCAACAAGATGGACTTAGGTTCTGTGAGGGTAGGTTTCGTTTCCGGAGCATAACTCATAAACCGTTCAATATTTGTTCGAGAAACTTTGCAGGTTTGTCAGGTACATGCTGAACAGGTGCCTTTTGCTATTTAGAAATTTTAGAAATGTTTCCATGGCAGCAAGATGGACTTGCTCGGTTAAAAAAGGTTAGGGTTTGCTAATTTTAAAAACCACACTTCATAATTTTATGTAAATAAAAATCTCAGCCTACAACTGCATTTAAAAAGTGCACATTATTCATCCAATAGACTACTAGATACATTACTGCCCTGCTCACAACGCATCAAACAGACGGCTAAATACATTACTGCCCTGCTCACAACACATCCAATAGCCGCTAGATACATTACTGCCCTGCTCACAACACATCCACTAGCCTACTAGATACATTACTGGCCTACTCACAACACATGCAATAGCCGCTAGATACATTACTGCCCTGCTGACAACACATCCAATAGCCGCTAGATACATTACTGCCCTGCTCACAACACATCCAATAGCCGCTAGATACATTACTGCCCTGCTAACAACTGCTCACAACACATCCATTAGCCGCTAGATACATTACTGCCCTGCTCCCAACACATCCAATAGCCGCTAGATACATTACTGCCCTGCTCACAACACATCCAATAGCCGCTAGATACATTACTGCCCTAATCACAACACATCCAATAGCCTATTAGATACATTACTGCCCTGCTCACAACACATCCAATAGCCGCTAGATACATTACTGCCCTGCTAACAACTGCTCACAACACATCCATTAGCCGCTAGGTACATTACTGCCCTGCTCCCAACACATCCAATAGCCGCTAGATACATTACTGCCCTGCTCACAACACATCCAACAGCCGCTAGATACATTACTGCCCTAATCACAACACATCCAATAGCCTATTAGATACATTACTGCCCTGCTCACAACACATCCAATAGCATACTAGATACATAACTGCCCTGCTCACAACTGCTCACAACACATCCAATAGCCGCTAGATACATTACCGCCCTACTCACAACACATGGATGCCTGACATATCATGGGTATGCAATTGCAGATATCAAGTGTCATCAAGAAATGTATTACAAAAATGTAAGAAGTTATAATTTTGATGAAGAACAAAGCATGACAATTGTTTTCAAATAATAACGCATTGACTTGAAGCTGTTCCTCATTAAATAATAAAGGAATGAATCTTCGTGACATTAAAAAATGCGAAGAGTGTGTTGTGCCTCGTCGCTGCATGTGTGTTAAGTGTTAGCTTGATAACGGTGTGAGCATCGACATCGAAACGACGCTAATGCAATACACCAGGAGTAGATATCCAAAAGGTTGATCCACGTTGAGGTGATACCACCGGCTAATGAGGAGTCCGACGCAAATGTGATAACACAGCGCCAACATCACTGGCAAAACCGTGCCAATATTGAAGGGGGGTCATGTTGAAGAATAAATAATTTTATTATTTTGTAATTTCTTTAACCTTTCTTAACAAACACATACAAGGGCTTCGAACTATCTAAATAAAAACTTAATTTCTTTTGTCACGGTGCTTCACCTCACTTTTACGTCCACGTATCATGAAGTGTGTTACAACACTCAGAAAAGTCTCCACAGAGTCATGCATCTCAAAGTCTGCCCGCGTCTTTAGCCACACTACCTGATACATGCCAATATCAACCACTTGTAAACATCCGTGCCTACGTTCAGTGAATATACCAGTTCTTCATGGTTACCCCAGAACAACACTTGAATCTTGCACTTTGTGACACATTCCTGACCAAACATATTCCAATATAAGAATGCAGAACCCTGGTGTGTGGAGGTCTGCACATGACGTACAGTTCCCGTTACCAAACATCTTCGTTTATAAGAATTATAAAAGTTCGTATTATGATCTAGCAAATACATAAAGTCTTCAGTCGTCGTCTTCAACACTCCAAGAACCGAACCACGTCAGCTACGACAGCATCAGCAAGACCACCACGGCTGTTACCTGTAGCAATCAATGACAGTCATCCGATGGCCTATGTTCATGAAGTGGTCGGAGTGTTACGACTACGCTCATCTTTATTTAATATACGAGATATCTGATATTGCCTGCCCTTGCTGAACGACGTCAGATACGTCATCATCCAAGTACTATACGTTATTATGGAGAACAGATCCCCATTTATATATAAAGTCCGAGTGACCTCCTTCAAGTTTCCCGTGGTGCCTCTATGTAAAATTAGCTTCGGGCCACACACCTGCATGTACTCACCCTGTCATGGCGTCTCCGTACAGATAGCGCCCGTACAGATCAGGAAGCGTCTTGCCTCTGTACACATATCCCCCGACGACGGCGTGATGGAGGCTCGTGTGATTGAACACGTAGATCGGCAGCGCTTCGTTCTCTGTAACCACAAGTTTACAGAATGTTGTTTAACATATGAAAAAGACGTATCAACAAAGACAGGCAGCGGTAAATCACTTTCATACGAAGGTGCACCAGTCGTGGAGGTTGATTTTGTAAAACGAAGGCTACCTACCTATTGTTCCATTGCTGCACCTGGAGCTGTCGAAGCACTCGTTCCCCTCCTTGATGTTCCAGCCGTAGTTCCTCCCGCTGCGGGTGACGTCGATCTCTTCATAAGCTCGCGCCCCTGGGTCGCCACAGAATATTCGCCGCTCATCTGCGAGATGGGAAAATGACGTGACATGTTGATTCAGGAAGTGACTCCCGACATCACCAAGGGCGGATCCAGCATTTGTATTTGTTTGTTTGTTTGTTTGTTGTTTAACGCCGCACTCAGCAATATTCCACCTTTATGATCGCCGACTGTAAATAATCGAGTCTGGATCAGACAATCCAGTGATTGACATCATACGCATCGATCAACGCAATTCGAATACGATGACATGTATCAACCAAATCAGAGAGCCTGGCCTCCGATCCCGTTAGCCGCCTCTGGACCAGACAACGAGAGAGGATGTCTACAACATACATACTAGAGCACAGGTGTGCGTCCCTGTACCTCGCTGACACCCCAGGGCAAACTAGGGCACAGCTGGTGTGCGTCCTTTTACATCACTGACTCCCCGGACGTTTTGGAAACGGGTGACCTTTGCAATGACCTGCTACACGCTTCCACAACGTGATGTCAACAATATCCATGCTAGAATATCCTGATGTGTTATCACACTCCTACTGCAGTCTAACTGATGTTAAATAAGAAGGAATTCTCGCTTAAGGAAAACAGACCAGACTGGCAGCTCTGATCACGACGGCTTTGTGACATGACTATCGCACTGGCAGCCATTCTTCAATGACCCGACAGCAATAAACAACTTCCTGGTCCTCGCCACCTGCGGTTCTCACATCGGAGACTTCACACCGTGTGATGGAGAGTCGTGGAGAACACTTGTGATCGTGGAAACAGAGACACAAGACATGGCTCTGGTGTGTTGGAACTGGACCGGACACTATGGGCGTCTACTCAATCACAGAATCAGTAAATAACCTGTTTGTTTGCTTGTTTGTAGTTTAACGCCGAGCTCAGCAATATTCCCGCTATATGACGGCGGTCTGTAAATAATCGAGTCCAAACCTAACCGTTCAGTGATTGATATCATAAGCATCTATCTACGCAATTGGAATACGATGACATACATCAACCAATTCAGCGAGCCTGACCACCCAATCCCGTTGGTCGCCTCTTACGAAGACCTATTCTAAAGCTGATCTTCACGTGTCGGTAGACAAGAGAGGTAATCATGTTACTTTGTTGCATGGAGACGTGCGTATGTGGAGCAGATGAAAGTTATAATCGTGGAGGATATACACAGATATAGACAGTCTGTTATAATATGTATGGTATATTCACATCTCGTTTACCACCTCGGTGAAACTCACGAGCACGGGTATGGTGCTGACAAACCTGGCGGACCGTGATTCGAACCCACAGTCATAGGTTTCTTTCGGGCCCAAGGGACACAACTCTGCACAGCGAATCGTCTGTGAAGTTGCCATGGTGATAGTAATGAATAATTAAAAGGACATGTCTATTCAACAATGAATACAGCTATAACCTGCATCACGTGGGGCTTTCCTCCCACATTAAGCTGACACGCCGTGATATAACTGAAAAACTTGCTCACTCACTCACTAACTCACCCAACTCACTCACTCACTGTATTACCTTTCATTCTCTGTATTACCTCTAATGCCCTGTATTTCCTATCATGCCCTGTATTACCTCTAATGCCCTGTATTCCCTATCATGCCCTGTATTACCTTTAATGCCCTGTATTTCCTATCATGCCCTGTATTACCTCTAATGCCCTGTGCTACCTATCATACCCTGTATTACCTCTAATGCCCTGTATTTCCTATCATGCCCTGTATTACCTCTAATGCCCTGTATTTCCTATCATGCCCTGTATTACATCTAATGCCCTGTATTACCTCTGATGCCCTGTACTACATCTAATGCCCTGTACTACCTCTAATGCCATGTATTACCTCTAATGCTTGCCTTTTACCACGAATTACGAAAGCCATAACCTGCACGTGCATTTTGCTTTACTGTTTTCATGCATGACATTTTTTAACAAGTGTGAAAACAATGCCGTTTAAGACATTTCAAATCGACAATGACTGCGTTTTGACGCATCGTTTGTCGAAAATGAGGCCACAGACATTTTCCAATAACATATATCCAATTTATATACCGGAGTTGTTGTGAAGTCAGTTTCAATGAACTACATACGACCTGTGTGTTTCTGTTTTTAAAGAGTGTATATCATGAGCATGTGTTTATGAATCACTTTCAAATATTAATTATACCAGGTGTTCTCGAGAAGGTGAACGTATCCTGCCCCACAGGTGGCACCCGTCTGTTACAATGTAAATTGTGATAACGTGGTAAATTGTAATAAACTGCGGAAAATGTTATAACACTGTAGTAAAATGTAATACTGTGGTAAACTGTAATAAAACCTGCTGTAAATTGTTATGACTGCACTGCGGTAAATTGTTATAAAAACTGCGGCAAATTGTAATTTCATCTCTCATTCCTTCAGGCTCCAAACATAATTCGAGTTCCATGGTTTGTTCGACCAAAGCATGAGCGGTTCCAACCTCCAGAGCGATTTTGTTTAAATTTTGGTGATATCATGTGTGTGTGTCTGTGCCTGTAAAATAAGTCTCATTATTTCGAATGCTTCAATATATGAAACGAAATTCACGAAGTGTAGACTAGAGCAGTTTTGATTTTACTCTAATAAACATGCAAACAAATCAATCACAGGACCAAAAGCCAGATTTGACATCATTGGAACAAGCTCAAATAAGTAGACAATGCATGCGATGACAGGAATTGCATATGATTCCCAATATGAACTTATTTTGGGCGTTTATTTTATATGAAGCTATACCTTTGAAACATATGATCATCGTGGATTGCTGTATGTACAAGCACCATTGTCATGAATAGTACGACACCATATGTAAAAACATAGACCATCTAGAAAATATATACATAAGACATAATGCATCAGATAACAAAATGTTTCTTGCCTTAATAAGAAGTGGAACGATCAATCAAGCAGGTCACTATCAGCAGTGTTGTGTACTGACCAGTGCTGACCATAATACTAATTTGCATGGTTATGCACTGCGGCCGCTGGACAATAGAATTCATGGAGTGCGATGGGTTTGATGGATACATACTAAATCATTTTTTGCATAAATCTACATTCTTCAAGGTAAAGAAAAGTTATGTAGAAAAAGTGGTCCTGCAAACAGACACAGTCTTACATGTAGTTTATGCGAGCTTATTAAGCACCCTGAAATGATTCACATGTGTGTCTACTTGAAGTACACGTTACATGCACGAGCGTTGGTTGATGTTCTGAGCCTCACGAAGAAGTAATTGCATAAAACTGTTGTGGACACTACACAAGTCATATAGGTGTATCTACTAAACCATCCTCCAAAACAACACTCGAACCTTGCACTTTGTGCCACTTTCCTGACAAAACATATTCCAATGTTAGAATACAGAACCTTGATGTCTCCAAGTCCGATTATACTATTACCACATTACACTATTACCAAACATCTCCATTTAAGAAGCATTTATATTCAAATCTAGCAAATAGACAGAGTCTTCAGTCAACGTCTTCAACACTCCAGGAATCGTACCACGTCAGCACCGACATTATCAGAGCGACCACCACGACTCCTGTAGACTCTCCCCTGTCACCACACCCACAAGTTACCGCCTTCTCCCCGAAACAGAACATCAGAAAATATCAACTGCTGGAACCAATCTGAATTTATAGTGTTTTTGAGGGAAAGGCCGTTGATGTTTTGGAGGTGGAGGGGATGGGGGTGGAGGGGGCTTGTTTAATTGTTTAACAAATACTGGAGGCAATATTGTGACCGCAGAGTTAACATTTAAAATATAACTGTTCACTGGACCCGTTGGATGTCCTGTAACAAATTTGTTGTGGTTCCTAACAAGATTATCGGACCTTTAGTCGTTGTAGTCAATGCTTTATCAACTGTTACCTGTAATGTGTGTTCCGTCCTGGTGCAGGAATACCTTTGCTTAAACCTAAGGTTAATACATTGGCGTACCTCCGAGACGTCTTGAAGATCATTTTTCACCCTGGATATCAAGCCTGAGCTATATTTCGGAAGCTTGACAACTGTTGCTGCTGAATATTATTATCCTTGTCTTTATTGCTATTGTATTTATACTGCCATTGTACTTGTACTGCCATTTGATTTTGTACTGCCATTGAGTTTTGTAATGCCATTCCATTGTGTCCTGTCATTGTAATTACTTTGAAGGATTTTGTATTAAATTGTAAACCTAGTTAATTTTATAATACAATTGGAAGTCGACACGTAACAGCATACATTATCCACATCACCATGTTCATTCTAGCTTTGCATAAATACATGTTGCTTTATCCTATTGCCTAAAAACATATAGTTTGATCCGTGCTTGAATTGACAATGGAAATCTTATCATGAATCTTTTCTCAACCAGCAATTGTCCACACTAAATGAGGCAGTACATTTGACACAAGCTATTCAGGAAGATACATGAATTGATTGTAATTTTCTTTAATTTCGACTTTGAGCAGAGCCTAAATTTGTTTTGACAGGTAATGTTGCATATTGACACTGTTTTGTAGTCTACTTCCGGAATGGGCCTGTATAGGCTACCATTCATCGCAGCATATTTTAATTCTATACGCAGGATAACTACATTTATCATATAATGGGTAGGTTTCTCGGCAGGATAAAGCCAACGGATAAAAACGATATCCGTTGGGGTTATAAGCGGATAAAGATGCAAATTTTAAACGTCAAGTAGGGACTACTTTCACTGTTTATAAACAAACATGTCGTGGCCCTCGTCATTCGGCGATCGAGTCAGAAATAACCATCGGGAATCTGGATAAACTATCATTATCAAAAGAACAGTCTAATATACTGAAAATCAGTGTTTAACTGTGACGTAGCTAAGTCATTTTATAAGTTTTGTCAACTTTGGAGATATAAATTTTGAAACAATTTTGCGAGGGCACTAGGCCTAGCCAAGCGAGATCAGTAGCCATATCTGTGCTTGTAGACCTCTGCGGCTTGAAACCTTCTCCACAAATTAAAATAGTTGGATTTGGCCGAAATATGTTTGAATTGTTACTTTGTTTCGTTTTGTCGCTGTGTGTACATCTGACTACACTTCTTAACGTTATGACAGGACAGACCGACTGCCAACAACGTCTGACCGTGGCCGTGACGTCTCATAGACTAGGGTTAGAGTAGCTTCCCTTTGACAAAGGGCAGTTACTCTAGCGGACAGACCGATGGATTGTTGTTGCTTCGCCACTGTATAAGAAACAGATTTCAGTTGGAACTAAATTGGCTACTTTCACTGTCCGACTGACACATCACTTAGCCTGTGATGTAATAAATATCAATGCGTGCATTCCAGGAAAACTCGCAGTGTTTCGGTAATGTTTGTGACAGAGGGAAAGCGATTTTGAAGCACAGAATTAAAGAAGGACATTATATGATAAAGAGGTTATCACGCTTGTGTGTTTGGGGATGGTAAATATCCTGTATTAGGAATAAACACTATGTATTTAGCTCGCCAAGGCTCGCTAAAAAAATGTTTATTCCTAATGCAGGATATTTACCAACCCAAACACACTCGCGTGATAACCTCTATAGCTCAGCCGCGCTTATGGACCGCTCGGCTTACTGATGTTCAAAAGATGTACTTACAATAACTACTAATGCCCTAGCAGCGGTCCCATACACTTGTATCGAGTTGTTTCAAGCTATGTCATCTCAGAACCATGTCAAATACAATATGTCATATACAATTTTCAAATAGTTTTTCTATCTCAACATTACAAGAACATTGATTCATCAGTATCGGTATAATTCTGTACACTGCAGGTCGCTCTTAAAAGATCTGGTACAGAACGTTTTATCAACAGTTGATGCCAATTTTCTAACGATCAACACCCTCATCTTATTATGCTGCTGGATATTACACAACACACCAAGTTAAAGGCATGTCCCTGAAGCGTCAAAGTGTATTCAAGCCTCCCCCACTATAACACACATACGTTATGTAAGCCTTCCCCCAAAACATACGTAAGTTATGCAAGCCTTCCCACTTTATCACACGTATGTTATGCAAGCCTCTCTCACTATATCACACTTACAGTATTCAAGCCTCTCCCACTATAACACACATACGTTATGCAAGCCTCTCCCACTATAACACACATACCGTATTCAAGCCTCTCCCACTATAACACACATACGTTATGCAAGCCTCTCCCACTATAACACACATACCGTATTCAAGCCTCCCCCACAATAACACACATACCGTATTCAAGCCTCCCCAACTATAACACACATACCGTATTCAAGCCTCCACCACTATAACACGCATACTGTATTCAAGCCTCCAACACGATAACACACATACTGTATTGAAGCCTCTCCCACTATAACACGCATACCGTATTCAAGCCTCCCCCACAATAACATACATACCGTATTCGAGCCTCCCCCACTGTAACACACATTCGTTATGCAAGTTTCTCCCATCCCGGGCTCGAACTTGACCCCAGCAACCCATGATTGTCATACGAGGCGACTTTTTGGATCGGGTGGTCAGCCTTCGGTGACTTAATAGATCGGGTCGTCTGGTTCGGTGACTAAATAGATCGGATGGTCAGCCTCGGTGACTAAATAGATCGGGTGGTCAGGCTCTGTGACTAAATAGATCGGGTGGTCAGGCTCGGTGACTAAATAGATCGGGTGGTCAGCCTCGGTGACTAAATAGATCGGGTGGTCAGGCTCGGTGACTAAATAGATCGGGTGGTCAGCCTCGGTGACTAAATAGATCGGGTGGTCAGGCGCAGTGACTAAATAGATCGGGTGATCAGCCTCGGTGACTAAATAGATCGGGTGGTCAGGCGCAGTGACTAAATAGATCGGGTGGTCAGCCTCGGTGACTAAATAGATCGGGTGGTCAGCCTCGGTGACTAAATAGATCGGGTGGTCTTTGTGGATATCACGCAAGCAGGTTTCTCAAAGATTGAAGCCTACACGATTGACAAGCCTCATCAAATGTATATAACAATAGTATGTGTCGACCTTTGTTTTACAGGATCATAACGTGGAGTGGTGTTAGTTACCAAGTGTTTCAGGGCGTGGGGTCTATCGGTTACGCCAACTTGGACGCCAACCAGGTACAACAACGAGCCTTAACATATATATATATTACAATAGTTTGTGTCTGTCTTTGTGTAAAAAGCATAAACACTTGTCATGACGGTAGATGCTTTGCCGCGTATTTCCTGGATATCGGAGCCAATCGATTTTTGTTAAGGATGGACAAATGTTCTAAATGATCGAGGATGGAAAAAAAAAACTACCATAAATATATTTTCAAAAGTGTGTTCGTGTAATGACTATTCAGTACACTTACAATGGTACGTGTTGGGTAAAAATATATTATGCAAAATGTGATGAGGTGGGTCAGGAAAATATTAAACAGTCCAAATGGTGTTGGCAAGATTTGCTCACAGAATTCCGATCTGAAACATGACAACTTTGGAAACCATATTATCATGAAATTTGGTGCTGAGTGTTAGACCGGCTGCAACTTGAAGAAATTTAGAATGTAAATTTGTTTTTTTAAATCCCCAAATGTCCAAACCATACTTCAAAATCGGAGCAATCGTTGAGAATGACATTATATAAGAAATCAGTACGCTCGTGTGTATCCGTATCGTCACGATATTCCTACAATATGACATTGGGGTTACACACGAAGGTAATAATTGATATGTCCTTTTACGTCCCTCAGCATCAAGTGCAAACAACAGCTTGTGATAACATAATATCAAATATTCATAATTAATTCATTTAAGATACGGGCTTGCAACAGGGAAAACCAGACATAACCTTGCAGAAGTTCGATTTATCATTTAGGTCCACCATTACGTCCTATCTATAGCTATCTTTAACCTTTTCTGTCACATGACCCAACATCACCAGTTTGTCCCGAACCTGAGATGACGTATTTTGACTTGTTTCTGAGCTTATCAACAAACCTCTCAAAGCCCGCATTACGTCTCCACCGAGAGACGGTGTTAGGACACAAGGTGAGTTGGAGTGTTACACAACATATAGCATTGGTCGTGTTAAATGACTGTTAAAGAATGGGGAGGGGTAAAATATTTTGTTTTTTATTAATATGAACAATTTTTAGGGACAGAGCATTTATTATAGCGTGGGGAGGGGAAATGAAACATATCCCCTCCCCAAACCTAATTGCACTATATGACCAATCCCTTATTTTAAATGTATACACAATATTACGTTCTTTAGATATGTTGAATGTATGCTGTATTACACGGTGTGTTCATTGGCGAACGTAATTGAATGGTGTTAAAAACTGATGACCTTATGTTCTACCACCCTCGTGTATCACATCCAGTGTCCTATATCTCCATTCTAGCAAGATCATCTTATTATGGAGAATGGGGCACGAGTGGTCCAGTCGTCTTTAGGAGCCGCGATTCGCTGTGCATAGTTGCGTCCCTTGGGCACGCCAGAAACCTTTGATTGTGGGTTCGAATACCGGTTCGCCCCGATTATGTTTCTATGTTTGTCAGCACCATACCCGTGCTCGTGGGAATGAATTTTGGTGCTGAGTATAAAACCATCTGCTATTTTAAGAAATTTTAAATGTACACTTTTCAAAAGATTTGTTTTATAAAATCCTCACATTTTCGAAATCATACTTTAAAGTCGGGCAAGCGTTGTGCTAATTCACATACAGTCAAGGGGCCAGCTATTTTACTTTATTGTTTTGTTTTGAATACCCTGATATGTTTTCCGGTGAGGTATGCTCTGTAGAAATACAGAATATAAGAACAAGTAATTCATCTCCCGTTAGAGGGCGTCGATGTACATATGGGCTGAGTACAGATGACGACTGGAGTAGTCTATTATTCTATACGTAGATTCATTTTGGCCCCTAAGTACTCATGATGTGAGTGAGCGGAATAAATTACAAATAGACTCTAACTAGCACTCCTTCACTGAACAAACCAATCTGATTCTGTGTCTATATAGCTAGTTGGTTTATAATTCGTTTGTAATTCAAACTATGAACAAAATTGATTATACGACTATTGGTATTGGTCAGAAGTTGGTCATTTAGTTCGTGTATTTGTTTCAAAGTAAACCGTGTACACGCAACCTGCAGTCTTTTTAGGCATTGTAAACTCAACACTAAAATCTGTCAGTTATCCTCGATATGGGCTGGAAGAAAGTTTCCAAAGATTCTTAATATGAATTGTCAATAAAATAACTTCCTACACACGGAAGCTCGATACACTAATTACTATATCAGTTCTCTAGTGAGTTAATTACCATATCATCCCAAGGTCGTACGACTGTGATGTTCTGCTTCACACACAAAGACGACCATAGATCAAGGTGATGTGAACAATGGTTGTATCACTGCTGTTTGTTGGATAAAGATACCACGTCAGTTACACTCAGTTTGTAGTCAGTTAGGAGACTGTCACCGTCAGTGGTTGGGATGACCCTGTCTATATACTCCTATCATTAACATTATACATAATGACTCGTGAGTTAAATACCTTTGAACGGTTGGGTGTTGTCAATACGTGCCGGTTTCTGCCCAAGGTTAATCTCCCTGCTGTCAGGCGGGGCTGGTGATTGGGCGTCTGTTTTCGAGTCAAAGGTTTATCTCTGAATGTATTGTAGCTGTTGCAGGTAGGGGGGCGCTAGATCTGTTGAGTGGTTAACGTTCCGTGGTTCGATCCCAGCGTGGACATAGATTGTTAACATAACGTCTTGATCTAATTATAAGGTATGTGGTCTCTGGTTTTAGAGACATTTATCGTCGTAACACATGCATAATCTTTTCATAAGTTGCCTTATTCTTTTGTCGGTAGTGGCTATCATTGGAGTACGACGTCGAACACGTGTATGGGGGCGTGACACTTGAGTGCATGATCCAAGTATACAGGACTTTGTTACTTGTGATAGTTTAACTGTTATCCATATGCCGTGTGAGGCCAATGAAGCCATGAGCAAATATACTCTTTAAAATAAGAAACGCAATACGAACATTTTGGGCCATTTCAGCAAAAGTAGCTGACAAAGAGGTGCACAATGAAGAGGTTTAATTTTTTGTGGTGTCAGTGACAAAGTTTGCGGATGAAAATGACTACAACAAGGACATGCAAACCATTAGTCGGGAAACATGTACGATTCGGAAAAAGGCACCCAGGGCATTAACAAAAGGGCCATTGAGCTACACGTAGCCAGGAATTTCAATGTAAGATCCATCACCATAACATTGCTATGGGATCGCTTTCAACAGTATGGGTCAACATGTGAACGGCCAAGGACGACCAAGAGTTACCACCCCCGCCTAAGATCGCTACATCCGACTGTACCACCTACATGAAAGCACGACCACAGCCGCCTTAACCGCATCCTAAATACACGAATTACGCAGAATCTGCGAACACAATGTACGAAACCGTTTAAGAGCAGTAGGTCAACGAGCAAGACGTCCTGTTCGACGCGCCATATCAAGTCGAGAACATATGTGGCCTCAACTGCGATGGAGAGATGTCTTGTTAAGCAACCAATGAAGATTTCGCCTCCGTCGAAGGGGTGGAAGAGCACTGGTCTACAGACTTCGGGGAGAACGTTTCACCGGAAACTGCGTACAGGAAGCGGACAGGTTGGGTGGGGGTAGCGTATTGATGTTGGGGGCTATCTCTCATCATGGCAGGACAGGTTTGGTGAGGGTAACGTTATGATGTTGGGGCCATCTCTCATCATGGCAGGACAGGTTTGGTAGGGGTAGCGTTATGATGTTGGGGCTATCTCTCATCATGGCAGGACAGGTTTGGTAGGGGCAGCGTTATGATGTTGGGGCTATCTCTCATCATGGCAGGACAGGTTTGGTGAGGGTAACGTTATGATGTTGGGGCCATCTCTCATCATGGCAGGACAGGTTTGGTAGGGGTAGCGTTATGATGTTGGGGCTATCTCTCATCATGGCAGGACAGGTTTGGTAGGGGCAGCGTTATGATGTTGGGGCTATCTCTCATCATGGCAGGACTGGTTTGGTAGGGGTAGCGTTATGATGTTGGGGCTATCTCTCATCATGGCAGGACTGGTTTGGTGGGGGTAACGTTATGATGTTGGGGCTATCTCTCATCATGGCAGGACAGGTTTGGTGGGGGTAGCGTTATGATGTTGGGGCTATCTCTCATCATCGTAGGACTGGTTTGGTCCATATCCAGGGCAATCTTTCGGCTCAACGATACATCAACGAAATTCTCCAACTACACGTCCTCCCAATTGCAGCCAACGGCAACGGTGTATTCCATCAGGATAACGCTCGACCGCATACAGCACGGATCACAAGAGCCTGTCTACACAAAAACAATGTTGATGTTCTCCCCTGGATTCCCAGATCCCCGTATTTGAACCCGATAGAGCACCTGTGTGTGTGTGTAGAGAGAGAGAGAGAGTGTGTGTGTGTGTGTGTGTGTGAGAGAGAGAGACAGACAGAGAGAGCCTTAGAGAGACAGAGAGAGTCACAGTGAGATATATGCTTCCAATAAGTCTCATCTGTATATATGCCTTCGTACAATATATACTCAACAACAAAAGTTCCTGTGATACCAACATTTTAGTGTATTTTTCAAACAAGTAAAGTTTGGATTTCAATATTGTAGTACATGGATAGAACAAGCCACGAAAACGCAACTGCTACAGAAAAGCATGTATTCCATGCAAAAGTTGACCTATATGCAAGCCCCATTGATTTCACTACCCAAGAATGGGTATAAAAACATGTGCATTAACGGGATTTCATATGTATTGTTTAACATCGTGCTGACAACAACCACTCAGAAAAACAACACAATTACGCAATTATTCAACATTACGAAATGACATAAGCGAAATAAGCGGCTGCGTGCCATTGGTATGCTTGAAACAGGATCGAGTCAACGTGATGTTGCAAGACAATTTAACGTCCACAGAAACACCATTTGGTGTTTATGGCAACGTTGGCAACAAACGGATGCAGTCGCTGCCACGATGTGTTGCAAGACAATTTAACGTCAACCGAAACACCATTTGGTGTTTATGACAAAAGACGAATGCAGTCAGAGACCATCCTCGGTGTGGCAGGCCACGCATAACCAATAATCGACAAGACAACTGGACTCGAACAACACACCTACGAAATCGATTCCAGCCAACAACAGTGACTGCAAGAAGCATTCCTGGCCTTGGACGAATATCTTCATAAACCGTACGTCGCCGCCTCAGATGTGCAGGGATTATCGCCACGAAGACCCACCAGGCGTCCCATTTTGACAGGAAACCACAGCCAAGCACGTCTACAGTGGTGCAGACAGCATCTACGCTGTACGGACATGCAGTGGGGACAAGTTCTATTCACTGACGAGTCTCGTTTTCACCTCAGCCACAGCGATGTACGGATTCGAGTGTACCGACGTCGAGGTGAACGTTACGTCAATCATTGTGTCACGGAAGAAGATCGGTTCGGGGAGGCAGTGTTATGGTATGGGGTGGGATTACAGCAAGGCAGAGGACCCGTTTGATATTGGTAGAGGGGAATCTCAATGGACAGCGCTACCGCGACGAGATGATCGGCCCTGTTGTTCTACGGTTTTTGCGTCGTCATGGCATTACCTTTCAACATGACAACGCCCGGCCTCATATTGCTCGACTAGTTCAGGAATCTCTTCAACAAAACAACGTGAATGTCATCCCCTTGCCGGCTCGCTCCCCTGATCTCTCACCAATCGAGCACATTTGGGATGAGATGGATCGGTGCCTACGACGTCAACCACGTGTTTCACAGACACTCGAGGAACTTCGAAACATGCTCCAGCAGACAGATATCCCACAGGACTTTGTGCGACGCCTGGTCCATTCGGGGGAGTCGTTGCACAACGGTTTCAATGCCATCATTCAACAGTCCTCAGGCTACTGAGCAGATACCAGCAGAAAAGAACCACCAGAGATCGACCACGTCCGGGTCAACGTCGTGTAACTACACCACGTCAGGATCGCCATATTGTTCGTCGAAACTTCGTGATCGTACACTTCCGGCGACCAGGACTGCAGCAACCGTACAAGGCCTACGGAATGCTAGCGCACAGGTCCACTCCCCCATAAAAGAGTAACACCTCGACGGATTGCTAGGGTACACGTCCCTGTATATCACTGACACACACGATAAAACCTAGGGTGCAAGTCCACTCCCCCCTACAACACTGACACATATGGGGAAAGCTAGGGTGCAAGTCCAGATCCTCTTTATCACTGGCATCCCCGAGAAAAAACTGGGGTACAGGTCCACATCCCATGATATCACTGACACACCGGAGGAAACATTGGGCACAAGTCCGCTCCCCTCTACATCACTGGCACATCGGGGAAAGCTTGGGTATAGGTCAACATGACCGTATAAAACTGACACATCGGGGAAGTGAGTGTACAGGTCCACATGACCGTATAACACTGACACATCGGGAAAGGGAGGGTACAGGTCCACATGACCGTATAACACTGACACATCGGGGAAAGCGAGGGTACAGGTCCACATGACCGTATAACACTGACACATCGGGGAAGTGAGTGTACAGGTCCACATGACCGTATAACACTGACACATCGGGGAAAGCGAGGGTACAGGTCCACATGACCGTATAAAACTGACACATCGGGGAAAGCGAGGGTGCAGGTCCACATGACCGTATAAAACTGACACATCGGGGAAAGCGAGGGTGCAGGTCCACATGACCGTATAACACTGACACATCGGGGAAAGCGAGGGTACAGGTCCACATGACCGTATAACACTGACACATCGGGGAAAGCTCGGTTACAGGTCCACGTCCCCAGTTCGTGCTTCAGAGATTCAAAAGATTACTTCAACTTTCCAATGGTCAACTTTTCCTTCATGTCGAGCAAAATTCAAGCTGCTCCAGCTTTTGGTGTATACATTTCACATCTTTGGAAGTACAATCGATGATGCTTTTTCTACCTGGATTTCAAGGAGCATCATACGACTTTTGCTCCAAAATTGTTTGATCAATATTACAACAATCAAGGCCCCTTTCTAAACGTTTTATGGTAGATAAGTGGAGAACATTTCCAAATTTGACACATCAGTGACAAAAGTGATGTCCGATGCAACTCCCTATTTTGACTTGTACCATACATAATTTTTCAGGTGAACAATTGACTTGCCCTTGCATATCTTCTTATGGATATCACCGTTGGGATAAGATACGCTCACATTCTTCGCGAATATCTGGTATCATCACTATTTGATAGTGATTCAAAGACACATGCTCATGATATAGTCGGAATCATACAATCGACTCTGCTTTACGCTTTGAATTTGCAAAGGGTTTTGCCGCTTATATTTGTTTGAGTACAGTGATATCATGACACATGTGATGACTCTGGTGCAGCTTATATATCATGATACATGCCATAGGTCTGGCAGATGACATTGTGACACTGTCGCAATGTGTTGATGCAGGACTCGATACCAGGGACACTATGGAGCTTTGTAGTTCTGTTGAATGGATACGGTTATATGTGGAACAGCTGTAAGCTATAGTATTTATGCAAAATCCACATTTCCTTGTATTCAGCTCTGAATAGAAGTGATAATCACCCATCTACCACCATGGCTACTTCACCCTGTCAGTTGATGATATCCACATATTTGCGTGTACATGCATTTTCTATTTAACATCAGTCAGTGCTTACTGTGTTGAATAGTGTCATGATTGTGTTCTCCGAGTCATCACCATAACGTGATTAAGGAAGTATGTGATGTCATAGCACTATTCCAGCAATAAAGTCTGGGTCAGACAATCCAGTGATTGACTGTGCATTAGTAACATTCTATGCCATCGACCAGTCAGTGAGTTGGGTTTTAGACTGCTTTTTGCAGGTGACACATTATAACCATGTGATCATGCGTGGATCTTTAGGCACCTCGATAAATGAGTATGAGGAATGGGTTTTTGGACAGATATGCTGCTAATTATATCTTCATCATAGGTACTTCATACATTGTTGAGCAGGCTGCTTAATTTCTGCATTCTCTTCCAGAATCTCCATTTTCTGTACTACAAATGAATAATATGATGATAACAACCCATGACGTATCATTGTGTGAGCAAATGTTGTGTTTGGTCGGCAGTATTCCAGCTATGTAACGGTGCCTGTACATAATCGTGTCAATCTAGTAATTGATAGCATCGCATCAAGGTGACTAATTGTAACCATTTGCTCCACGTGGGTCTTTAGGCGGTTCAATCCTGTGGCACCTATTCTGCCTGGAATACTCAGTGTGTATTAAGTAAATATTGCTCACTATTGAAGAAAAAAGGGTAATTTTCAAAGGGCATTCCTAAAACTTGATAATGCAGATTCATCTGATTCACGTGGGTTCCTACTAAGTGACTCTTCACACAACAGGGACCACGGGTGGCCGAGTCGTCTCAGGCGCAGCAATTCGCTGAGCAGAGTTGCGTCCCTTGGGCACGCCAGAAACCTATGATTGTGAGTTCAAATCCCGGTTTGCCACGATTATGTTTCTACGTTTGTCAGGACCATACCCGTGCTCGTGGGTTTCACCGAGGTGTTAGACGCCTGAGACCTGCATCACTTCGTGCTTTCCTCCCACATTATGTTGTCACAGCGCGATATAACTGTAATACTGTAATAACACTCACCTCACACAACACTCACCATTTCTGTTAGCAACTGTGTCTTGGCTACATCGCCACATAATACGACATCCGTATGCAAACACCTCCTGTCTACATGGTGTCTTGTCCAAAAACGGATTGCTTGCGGGAATGCCGTACCGGAGCACTGAGACGCCCACAAATCCCGGTTCAACCACATCAACTCTCAATATCTTCCCGAGAAGCCTGGCTCTGTATGGGAGAGTGAGTTGGGTTCAGTGCCGCTTTCAACAATATTTCACTTATATCTCACAGAATGTAGATGTAGGTCTTGTACTGCTGTCATAAGTCTATGTTAAAGAACACGAGTTCCGATCGGCTGAGTGTTTTAACTGTGGTATGTCTATGTTAAAGTATGCGTTATTACCAGTTTAGTAAAACCTATGAACGAGTATGGTGCTGACAAAGACAGAAACATAAACAGGGCGAACAGGGATTCGAACTAGCGACCAGAGGCTTCTTGTACGCCCAAGGAACTCAACTCTGTACAGCGACTTTCAGGGCCTCGTTCTGATATCAGCACTAAGACTGTTATAAGTCTATGTTAAAGACTACACGCTACGATTGCAAAAAAATACGAGTTTAGATTGTCTTATAGCTGTGACTGTCATAAGTCTGTGCGAAAGAATATGAGTTATTACCGTCTTTGCACTACCATTGTCGTAACTCCATGTTAAAAAATACGAGCATACAATTATCTATGTGGAAGCGGTTTTCGACCCTTGTTCAGCAAGTTATAAAGTAGCACTTTCCCATCGACTTACAAAGTACAAGAGATTGAAATGATTTGTGAATAGGGGCCCTAACCAGAGAGAACCTAAAGGGAACTCGTGCTTTTGTCATTTCTTGCAAAGTCACGCAAAATATGTATTATTCTATTAGCAACGCCAAGTTCTCCTGTTTAACTGAAACAGAAGTTATAACCTGTGTTTTAAAAATGTAAACATGCAATAGTCAACATACGGGTCTTGTGTATGGTCACGTAGCACGCCATCATCACTAATACCGTCTCCCACCGAGATGTACAGGTATCCATCATGGCCGAACAGCAACTGGAATAGAAAAAGAAAATGACCTTGTCCTTTACTTTTGACCTTAACTTTGAACTTTTCGATAATGTTGTATTAAAGGTGACAATATTCCAGATTGGTTACAGCTTTTCGTTCCATTGTCTTTATCATAAAGGTAATGTTTCGGAAAAGTTACCTGTCCGCCATTCCCAGCATTTGTTAATTGTTCCATCCTTAGCAGAATCTGCTCTGTGGCGGGTTCTGCGATATCGTTAACGACGGTAGACTCGCTGAGATGGGAGAACTGAACTTCCGAACTGATGCCAATATAATACATGTACAGTTTACCATTTTCGTTATAATGAGGATGCAGGGTAAAACCAAGTTAACCTCTTTGATCAGCTAGAGTGTCTGTTAAAACAACCCTGTCGAAATATTCAACAAAACACCTCCTTTCTTGTAACGTGTTTCCAAATATCGCACAATCCCGCGTTGTTCTGCAATATAGTACCTCTCGCCCCGGAATTCAATATGGATTGGATTATAGAACCCCAAGCTTTCATTCTTAAGACAGACACACGTCTGCGAGGCTGCCACGAAACCAGGAAGCGATATCAAGTGAAGTGAGAGGCACCATATGGTAGTGAACTCCAGCACATGGCGGGAAGACATGGCGGCACAATGCTTCCTGTGGCACAGGTGCAAATACACCCACTCAACAGGCTGTGTAGGGTAGATCACAGGACAACTGAAATCCCCAAAGACGAGGACTGATTAAATAATTGCAGAACGTGCTTATCGATTTCCGTCTTTATGTCACGCCTAGGCTGCCTGTATGTTACCAGTGGTGTGATCGCTTGCAGTGCGTTTTCCTGGGAAACCTGAGGATATACTCTGGAGTCACTGAAGTCGGGGTACGTGCGATCAGCTTATCTCAGGCCATAAGTATCTATTCTGAGCTGTCGGGTGTCTTTATATTGAACAAGTGTCCTGTGTTTTTGATCACGTTTTACTACTGCGCAAGACTCTGACTGTGATATAGGTATTATCTACGTTATTAAAAATGTTTACGACAAAAAGCATATCTTTGGGCATTATGTCAAATATTGATAAGATGTACAAAACATACTGAAATTAAATTTTACAACAAATCACATCAAAATATCAAATTCATAATTATTGGACAAAGCTATTGTTAAAAAACATAAAGGGAGGTTAGTGTTGTATTGGCTGTTTTGATTATGAATACGGAAGTTATTATATGGCTTGAATGTAGCTGAAGGTTTGTCGCAGCAACACAGGCATTATAAGAAATAATAAGTGGACAAGACGTTAGTATGATAGGTCAAGAAGCAATGCTTGTCCACATCGCAAGGAGTTATTCTTATGCATACAAATACAAAAGTCCTGTTTTGCCACAAATTTGATAAAATATATACCCCTGACAATACTGGAATGCAAGTTTCACACGCTTAGCCCCTAAACACACTTTTAGATGTTAAACACAACCATAAACATGTTTAGCAACCAATTAGTGTCTTAGAAAACTGGACCTACACATGATCAAGGTCATTTTGTAAAGTGGAGTCTGTAGATAACCAACCAAACAGCCAGTGGGGATTCTAGGTCAGAACAGGGCCCTAGAACCTCATTTTGTAAGGGACAACTAACTGGGTTCAGGTGGTAAGACTTTGTGACCTGGCTGAATGTGCGTATTAAAGAAATAATAATGAAACAGTTTTGGCTTACAATTATAATGAAGATTACGATTGGTCCTATAATCGGCAGCAACAATAAATAAGAGCCCTGTAATATATGTCAGTGCACTCACGAATGGCTAGAATTTGTCACTGTCAAGTGTCTTAGGGCTTCCAGACAGTTTTATGGTGCACATCTGGGGGACATTTCCGAATTTGAAGGATTGAGAAGGTTGCATATGTCGAGCCCAAAGGACATGGCAATATCATTAGAAATGGACTCGACAAGGAGAATCTGTTTTTTTTAGTGTTGATTCTCCTTTGGCAAATCGTTCGAGACCATCCATGCTGAGGTGGTCAAGGATGATAGCCTTCCTCTTTGCTGAGCAAAACGCTTAATGGATTTAGTGACAAACAGAAAAGCAAAGGGCCAAAAGAATCGCCCTTAAATATTCCTCTTCTGATAGAAATGGGTTCCAAAGTCACCACCTGGCCCTGCGAATACATCTCAAGTTGAGTTGACCAGCAGTTCATTAAAAACTTCGTTACATACAGAATCATAAGCTTTTCTGTAGTCTATCCAACACATTGATTTAGCCTCTTCAAGGATCATGTTCTGAAATGGCAACTGATCCGTACAACCCAAGCACCCCTTTTTGCTCCTTTCTGCCCCATGTTAATAATGTCATTGGAAGTGCAGTATGATGAAACAAGATATGCTGATATCACCGTGAGAAACCGATTCCACCGAAGGAGGATACCCAAGTATCGGTCACCTTTGCGCTAAGATCGCTTTGTACAACGGTACCCAGGTGGTCTGCGACTCCAAGGTCTGTCTCCCATCCGCCAAGTCTGCCACTAATGGGCCATGAGATGGGTGACTAGCGTTTTGCTACAACCATGACTCCTCGCGATGTGGACAAGCATTGCTTCTTGACCTATCAAACTAATGTCTTGTTCACTCCGTTGTAGCCTTCATCTTGACATGTAATTTATCACTGTCCAAAAGTTTGGGTAAGAATCAACAGTTCATCATTCCTGTCATACCCTTATCTTTATGTGCTCGCATTCTGCACGTGCAGCAACATTTTCTCTTCAAACTCAGTTATCAAATATCTAATCACTGTATTCCTAGATCCGTGTGCAGACCTCTGTCACCAGTCATTGTTAACTTACTCTACAACAGATAATGTGTGTAGACCCCTGTGACCAGTCCTCATTAACTTACTCTACAACAGTTACTGTGTGTAGACCTCTGTCACCAGTCCTTGTTAACTTACTCTACCACAGATAATGTGTGTAGACCCCTGTGACCAGTCCTTGTTAACTTACTCTACAACAGTTACTGTGTGTGCAGACCCCTGTGACCAGTCCTTGTTATCTTACTCTACAACAGATAATGTGTGTAGACCCCAGTGACCAGTCCTTGTTATCTTACTCTACACCAGATAATGTGTGTAGACCCCTGTGACCAGTCCTTGTTATCTTACTCTACAACAGATAATGTGTGCAGACCCCTGTGACCAGTCCTTGTTATCTTACTCTACAACAGTTACTGTGTGTAGACCCCTGTGACCAGTACTTGTTATCTTACTCTACAACAGTTACTGTGTGTAGACCCCTGTGACCAGTCCTTGTTATCTTACTCTACAGCAGATAATGTGTGTCGACCCCTGTGACCAGTCCTTGTTAACTTACTCTACAACAGTTACTGTGTGTGCAGACCCCTGTGACCAGTCCTTGTTATCTTACTCTACAACAGATAATGTGTGTAGACCCCTGTGACCAGTCCTTGTTATCTTACTCTACAACATATAATGTGTGTAGACCCCTGTGACCAGTCCTTGTTATCTTACTCTACACCAGATAATGTGTGTTGACCCCTGTGACCAGTCCTTGTTAACTTACTCTACAACAGTTACTGTGTGTGCAGACCCCTATGACCAGTCCTTGTTATCTTACTCTACAACAGTTACTGTGTGTAGACCCCTGTGACCAGTCCTTGTTATCTTACTCTACAACAGTTACTGTGCGTAGACCCCCTTCGACCAGTCCTTGTTATCTTACTCTACTACAGATATTGTGTGTAGACCCCAGTGACCAGTTCTTGTTATCTTACTCTACACCAGATAATGTGTGTAGACCCCAGTGACCAGTCCTTGTTATCTTACTCTACAACAGTTACTGTGTGTAGACCCCTGTGACCAGTCCTTGTTATCTTACTCTACAACAGATAATGTGTGTCGACCCCTGTGACATGTCCTTGTTATCTTACTCTACAACAGTTACTGTGCGTAGACCCCTGTGACCAGTCCTTGTTATCTTACTCTACAACAGATAATGTGTGTAGACCCCAGTGACCAGTCCTTGTTATCTTACTCTACAACAGATACTGTGTGTAGACCCCTGTGACCAGTCCTTGTTATCTTACTCTACAACAGTTACTGTGTGTAGACCCCTGTGACCAGTCCTTGTTATCTTACTCTACAACAGATAATGTGTGTCGACCCCTGTGACATGTCCTTGTTATGTTACTCTACAACAGTTACTGTGTGTAGACCCCTGTGACATGTCCTTGTTATGTTACTCTACAACAGTTACTGTGTGTAGACCCCTGTGACCAGTCCTTGTTATCTTACTCTACAACAGTTACTGTGTGTAGACCCTATGACCAGTCCTTGTTATCTTACTCTACAACAGATAATGTGTGTCGACCCCTGTGACATGTCCTTGTTATGTTACTCTACAACAGTTACTGTGTGTAGACCCCTGTGACCAGTCCTTGTTATCTTACTCTACAACAGTTACTGTGTGTAGACCCCTGTGACCAGTCCTTGTTATCTTACTCTACAACAGTTACTGTGCGTAGACCCCCTTCGACCAGTCCTTGTTATCTTACTCTACAACAGATATTGTGTGTAGACCCCAGTGACCAGTCCTTGTTATCTTACTCTACACCAGATAATGTGTGTAGACCCCAGTGACCAGTCCTTGTTATCTTACTCTACAACAGTTACTGTGTGTAGACCCCTGTGACCAGTCCTTGTTATCTTACTCTACAACAGATAATGTGTGTCGACCCCTGTGACATGTCCTTGTTATCTTACTCTACAACAGTTACTGTGCGTAGACCCCTGTGACCAGTCCTTGTTATCTTACTCTACAACAGATAATGTGTGTAGACCCCAGTGACCAGTCCTTGTTATCTTACTCTACAACAGATACTGTGTGTAGACCCCTGTGACCAGTCCTTGTTATCTTACTCTACAACAGTTACTGTGTGTAGACCCCTGTGACCAGTCCTTGTTATCTTACTCTACAACAGATAATGTGTGTCGACCCCTGTGACATGTCCTTGTTATGTTACTCTACAACAGTTACTGTGTGTAGACCCCTGTGACATGTCCTTGTTATCTTACTCTACAACAGTTACTGTGTGTAGACCCCTGTGACCAGTCCTTGTTATCTTACTCTACAACAGTTACTGTGTGTAGACCCTATGACCAGTCCTTGTTATCTTACTCTACAACAGATAATGTGTGTCGACCCCTGTGACATGTCCTTGTTATGTTACTCTACAACAGTTACTGGGTGTAGACCCCTGTGACCAGTCCTTGTTATCTTACTCTACAACAGTTACTGTGTGTAGACCCCTGTGACCAGTCCTTGTTATCTTACTCTACAACAGTTACTGTGCGTAGACCCCCTTCGACCAGTCCTTGTTATCTTACTCTACAACAGATATTGTGTGTAGACCCCAGTGACCAGTCCTTGTTATCTTACTCTACACCAGATAATGTGTGTAGACCCCAGTGACCAGTCCTTGTTATCTTACTCTACAACAGTTACTGTGTGTAGACCCCTGTGACCAGTCCTTGTTATCTTACTCTACAACAGATAATGTGTGTCGACCCCTGTGACATGTCCTTGTTATCTTACTCTACAACAGTTACTGTGCGTAGACCCCTGTGACCAGTCCTTGTTATCTTACTCTACAACAGATAATGTGTGTAGACCCCAGTGACCAGTCCTTGTTATCTTACTCTACAACAGATACTGTGTGTAGACCCCTGTGACCAGTCCTTGTTATCTTACTCTACAACAGTTACTGTGTGTAGACCCCTGTGACCAGTCCTTGTTATCTTACTCTACAACAGATAATGTGTGTCGACCCCTGTGACATGTCCTTGTTATGTTACTCTACAACAGTTACTGTGTGTAGACCCCTGTGACATGTCCTTGTTAAGTTACTCTACAACAGTTACTGTGTGTAGACCCCTGTGACCAGTCCTTGTTATCTTACTCTACAACAGTTACTGTGTGTAGACCCTGTGACCAGTCCTTGTTATCTTACTCTACAACAGATAATGTGTGTCGACCCCTGTGACATGTCCTTGTTATGTTACTCTACAACAGTTACTGTGTGTAGACCCCTGTGACATGTCCTTGTTATGTTACTCTACAACAGTTACTGTGTGTAGACCCCTGTGACCAGTCCTTGTTATCTTACTCTACAACAGTTACTGTGTGTAGACCCCTGTGACCAGTCCTTGTTATCTTACTCTACACCAGATAATGTGTGTCGACCCCTGTGACATGTCCTTGTTATGTTACTCTACAACAGTTACTGTGTGTAGACCCCTGTGACCAGTTCTTGTTATCTTACTCTACAACAGTTACTGTGTGTAGACCCCTGTGACCGGCCCTTGTTAACTTACTCTACAACAGATAATGTGTATGGACCCAGTGACCAGTCCATGCAATCCTACTCTACATCTGTCTGTCACCTTAAAATAATGCCGGCAAGTATCACTAGATCTAATGACGCACTAAATGATCTCAGAAGTACATCTGGTACAAAACTTATTTATTATGATGTAGGGTGTTATTACTATTTCAGTTTGTTTCCAAACATGTAATAGGAACGAAGACGTTATTAATACTGCGTCGCAGTGTCTGTCTAACAAACCTGACTGCCTACTGTTTACAAAGCACAGTTGCTATAGGGTGTAACTAGGCATAGGGTTATTTATTATGACAACGCTCTTTGCTGTGACATTTATACTTGTCCAAGTGGCATGTTGAAAACCTGCGTTAATCTAAAACAAGTAACTACAAGGAAATGATAAGAGCATTCAAACTGTGTGAGTTTACTGTGCGTATCCAAACAGTATCACACCAGGAAGAAATGCACAATTCGTCTAGAAGAGTATACTATGGTGGGGGGGGGGGGGGGGGGGGGTTGTGTTGTCCGACCTTAGTTCACGCATGTTCTGGCTGACCCCAAGTCTAACCCACTTCCAGGTACCATGGAGTTATCAAATGATCACACTCGTCCTGGACCTGTTACGTCAGTGTCAAAAGACAAAACCAATATCTGTGACATCAGGTACGCTGCATGACAGGCTCAGGCCATAACATCTACTTAGTCGTCCTTACCTATGATTTCAGTGAGTTATAAGTGGATGGTTTGGTATGCTTAGTTTCTGACAGCACTTTTCTAACTCAACCTCGTTCAGTCTTAGTAGGAACAATATCACTTCCACGGAGACATTACTTTATAGAACCATGGTCTTTTCTGGAAAATAAAGCAATCCAACGTGTATGCTCCCAAGAGCTTATGTTAAAAACACCAGGACGGAATACGTTAAATAAGAAAGGATATCCATACAACTTTGTATACCTCGGGATCCTTCGTCAACCGACCTCTAGGTAGGTATGTTTTATTATCTAGTATATTTGGAGAGCCATCGAGTAACATAAGCATACCCTTCAGCGATCGGGCGGGCGCATTTATATTGACATTCCATTGGGTGTCACTTTTGTACATGTGAATCATGTCAACACTTATTTGAACTCTCCAGGTCTGTTGCCTTGTCACTCATATACCCAGAGTCGTCAGCTGATTGTCTTTGTTTCGAAACATCATATCTGGAAAGTGGTCTGTCAAAATATCATGATGCTCAACTAATTGCGTATTGCCAATTTGGACATCCCCGTCTAATGTCGATCTTAACTAAAGGTGTAACTGGTCAATCCCTCTTGGAAAAAGCTCCTAATAATCCCGTAACTAGGTTCTGTTGACCAGGATATACACGAGTGCACATCCCTGAATCGACAATGTTCCCTAGGTTCACAGGTTATTGTGAAAACCCCTCTTTGTACCCTTATTTCAACTATTGTTTTGGCGTGGCAAATGTCCACCACCCGACTACGCAGGTGACTCAGCTGCAGGTATGAGTAGGGGACAAAGGTTTTCCACTGACCAGTGCATCATTAATGGGGGGAACAATCTGCGAAATTAGTGGGACAAGATGGTATCCCCCTTACCCCTGATACATTGCCCCACTGTGACGTGAGGATGTTTCCATACACGCTAAGAGGGGGTTGTGACCACCTGATCATAACGACCTTGAGTTATGTGAATATAATACATTGTATTCATTGCACAGCAGATCAGTGGTTGAATGTACATGATACAGTTGTTTTTTAAATTGTCTTTATGTGATCAAGATCATGTGGACCCGTAATTATCGAATCATAACCTTATAACATATTTACAAATAACTACGCAGACATTCTTTCTAAGACATAAAGGTACATCTATAGGTAGTGTGTAAAATGTGTATGGAGTCTAAGGATATACATGTGACTGGCAATCATTGGTATGACTGGTGTGCTTGATAATGTTGATACATTTATACCATATTTGTGTGTATGTTGTGTGCGGGATCGAGACTGCCGTTGTGGTTAAAAGGGGTGGGGCGTGGGGTGGGGCGTGGTGTGGGATGGCTGGGGGATGGTTGACCTCTAAACCGTGTCGCCAATGGACGGGTACAATCTTTGGGTGTAGTGGGTTGAGCGGTTAACGTGTGTGTGTGCGTGTATGTGTGTGTGTGTGTGTGTGTGTGTGTGTGCGTGTGTGTGTGCGTGTGTGTGTGTGTATGTGTGTGTATGTGTGTGTGTATGTCTGTGTGAGGTGGGGTGGGTAGGTGAGGGAGGTGAGATTGGGGAGGGGGGTGGGGGTCTTGCCGGGTCGGTCCCATCAACTGCCTGAGTGGGTAACAGACTTTGGCATGTAACATATATAAATTGAGAACATATCGGTTCTTCATGATGAGCCACATCTGAGGGTAGGGGAAGGCGAGATCTAATATTAACTATTGACACGTTGTTGTCCGTTCAGGTGCTCGGTACATGGTCGGAGACCAACGTGGGTGCACAGTGGAAGGCTACTGACGTCGGGGAATAGTGAGAATTGGAGAGACAGAACCAGGGGTGGGACGTTAGTGTTGGCTATTTTTAAACAAATTGAGTCGTTCTTTGACGAAAGGCATAATATGACTGATGAGGTGACTCTAGTTTACCCCGGGCTAGTAGCTGTACTCGTAGCATAACGATTGTGCGATTCATGGCGATACCCAGGCAGCCAATTAAAATCAATATACCCAACACTGTGATATTCAGGTATGTGAACGGCAACGGATTTGGCAATTGTTCAAGCGGGTAGGGATAGTTTTATTGTTTGTGTGAATTGAGCAGGTGCAATACATAGCCGATGTACACGCCTGTTGGTCACTTGAAGAGAATAGTTTAACATTTTGCAATACGACTGTGCCCGATTGCAGACCGATACTTCAGGTTCTAGTGATGTCACAAACAACATATTGTTGTTGCAAGTACATCGACAATGGTGTAGTACATCGTGGTAGAACATTGTGGCATCTGTATATCACAGTTGGAAGTTTAGAGTGATTGGAATGTAACTGAGCTGTCGTAGTAGGGTCAGTAATGGACGATATTTAGGGACAGTCGACCTCGTAATAACTGGAATATGCCTGCTATCAGTGTTTGGTATTTGTGCGTACACTAGGGGGGCTAATTGGTTTTCTCTGCCTACCATAAGGAGTAGTGGAAAATAATTTCTCATTCTATTTAACCTCTTTAAAGGTTAATGCGCCTGTCTGAATGATTTGGTTCTGGTTATGTTTGATGGCTATGACTATATTGTTAAAGGGGATGTTTGTTGTGTCATGTAAGATACCATTCGGTGTTGTGATGTGTTGAAGCCGACGTTGCGTATGTGTATTTGGAGGCGAGGAGTTTTATGTGGTCTGTCTGTTTAATAAATTTGAGGTCACATTCTGTGGCGAGATTGAATACTGCCTTGGCTAACTCACCATATCGAGGAAGCAAACTGCGCGTTTGGCGTGTTTTAGTTTTAATTTCTGGTTTGTCAGGAATGAGTGTGTTGGTTAATTTGAACGTGTTCTGTGTTTGATTGTGAATGTAATTTATGCACAAAAGTTAGGGTGGAGCTTACATGGAAGTGTGTGTTTTTGCATGTTGTGTTTTCCTTATGAAGGAACGATGGCATTTCCTATGATCTGTTGGAGAGGTAGGGTTACGGTAATTCTGAGGCAAACGTGTGGGTCAAGGATTCATCGAATGCCGTGAGCTTCCCTCTTTCTGAGAATAGGGTCTCGTAATGTAGACGGCCATGGTCCTGACCCCGTGCACTACAGATTATTATCAACAGCAGCGACCACACCTGCAAGTGCGTCATTCTGCATCAACATGTAGATGTTTCTAAGCAACGTAAGAGTGAAACAAACATCTGACCAGGTTTGATGTGTAGCACAACAAGGTATAGGCCCATCATAGTTTGTCGATCACAGTCGGTCTTCTTTGTGCTCTATAAAGACTGCATTCATACTCAGGTTACTACAATACTAAACAAATCCTTTGTGTCAACTACACTCCTACACGCATAGCACCTGTATCCAACTAATCTACCAAACTTTGCATGCTACTTGATATTACACAACACACCAAGTGAAAAGGCTGCGACACCTATGAGAACGCACTACCACAGCAACGTCTACAACCACAAAGATCCATGGGCTACGCGGAATTTCAGATCAAACAGTACGCAACAGATTGAGGGAGGCCGGATTTTTTGCACGAAGACCTGTTCGACGTCATGTATTAACCCCACGTCATCTGTCAGACCGTCTGTATTGTTGTCAACAGAGGGTTCGATGGGCACCCGCAAGGTGGAGAAATGTACTGTTCACTGGTGAGTCCCGCTTTCTACTCACACGTGCTGATGGGCGCACACGTGTCTATAGACATCGGGGTGAACGTTACGCCCCAACTGTATGGCGGCGGGAGTGTCATGGTATGGGCCGGAATTCATAACGGTGGTAGGACGCCGCTCGTGCATGTGGCAGGTACATTGACAGGTGTGCGTTACAGACACTCGACCCTACAGCCTTACGTTCTTCCTCACTTCAACGTTCACGGTGGGCGATTCCAGCAACACAACGCTCGACTGCATATTGCACGTGTTTGTCAGGACTTTCTGCAGCGCAACAACATCAAGACATTACCTTGGCCAGCGCGGTCACCAGATTTGTCCCCGATTGAGCATCTGTGGGACGAGTTGGATCGACGCGTGCGCAGAAGGACTCAACCACCACAAGCACTTCCAACGTATCTTGTGGCACTTCAGCATGAATGGCAGCACATTCCACAGCGTGTTATTCACAACTTGATTGCATCTATGGGTGACGCACGATCTATGGGTCGCCGGTGTCAAGCGGTAATTGATGCACGTACTGACATTTCCTGTACCCCTGTGACATTAACTCTATTGTGTATGTGTGTCTGTCTGTGCGACACTATTAATGTTTTGGACATTGTGTACATTGATCCTCAAACAGTGTTTCAATTATGGTTTCTGTGTCCTATTTTCAAACATTGTTTTTATCTTAAATTTTGAATGACGGTGTCATTTCTTTTTTTGAAGAGCATATGTAAGTCTTCTGTATATTGCGGTCAGTTGACAATGAGATTTATCATATTGTACACGTTGTACCGTAAACGTATATGCTATTGCTGTATGAATTAACGTATATCACCACTGATCTCACTGACTGTTTGTTTAATGTGCAAAAACAAAATGTGAATACGTTCCAAATCACCTGTTTCGATTTGTCAATAATCCAGTGATTGGCATCATGAGCATTGATCCACGCAATTGGGATACGATGATATGCATTAACCAAGTCAGCTAGCCTCATCACAAGATCCCGTTTTTCGCCACTTACGACAAGCATAGTTAGCTTTGATGGCAAGCATGTGGTAAGACTCGGTTACTTGGTTAATTGTGTATAATCGAAACTCAACGGCGTGGATAGTTGCGTTGCTCATAATATCAATCACTGGATTGTCTGGCCCTCTGATTATTTACAGTCCGCCGACTCCGCCGCCAAATAACTGGAAGAATATTGCTGAACGTAGTGTTAAACAAGTTACAAACTCGCCGTGATAATACAAGAATGTTGCTGTGTAAACTAATACTCGTTTATTCATCGTCTTATGTTGAATATTTGTTTACTCGCTAAACATGTCTACAAATTGCAGCTCTGTGTTTCTGCAAATTATTGCAACCTTGCAGTTTATATACAAAGTCTCAAAGCTTTTAGTTTTCAACGAAACTAGGATTCGGTGTCCGTGTTGAACTCCACTATCGCAGTGAGCTGGTACTATAAAACCGGCTTTCATCTGGACTGGTACACGGAGCGACACACACAAGCCCGCGCGCACGCACGCACGTCGCTATATGAGTGCAATTATCTTGATAGCGATGTTAAATCTCTGTTTTACAGTTCAACTTCGCGATTCAGTTTCAACGGAAACCAAGAACTTTCCGGATACCTCCCAGAAACCTTCGGGAAACCGTTCCCCCCAATTGTCAAAGTTTGTTCAATTAAATGTGAAACATGTAGATAATCCCAGAGTAGAGAAACTTTGCGCAAAATCAATACGTTGCACTGCACAATGGTCAGAATTAACATTTATACGTGATTCACCTTTTGTAAGCGTATATCTTCCTACAAATGTTATCTCATTATTGTGTTAAGCATTGCACGTTTGATGATGTGACCGGTTTTCCATGTCTTGTTCAGATAAACAAAAACTGCTGATGATGTTCATGATGTCAAAGGCTGGATTGTCTGGTCCAGACTCGATTATTTACAGACCGCCGTCATATAGCTGAAATATTTCACAACGTTCGAGATACAATGGAGCATGCTTTTTCTAAGAAGATTTCAAAGAGCGTCACACTTTGAGTTTTATGGTAGACATGTGGAGGACATTTCCGAATGACTTGTCATTTTGGCATGTACCATATATTCCGTGTTTTTTCAGGTGAAGAATTGACTTGCATTTGCATGTGTTTGTGACGGCTGCCACCGGTGGGGAAGTATACGCTCACCTTTTCGCAACCACCTGGTATCATCACTATTTGACAGAGATCCAGAAACACATGCTCATGATACAATCGACTCTGCTTTTAGAAGATAGTTCTTATGGATATGGAAAGGGTTTTGTCGGTTTTATTCATTGGCCTAACCTCCCCTGCGTCCAAAGTATGCCAAATGTCTTGCATTCTCGTGAACACTTCTCCTTGATGATAAAACTGAAACAAGTAGGAGATTCAGACAAACAGACAGACAGATAGACAGATAGACAGACAGACGGACAGACGTAACTTTTCAGTTCAACCTTTCCGATTTAGCACTGGGTGCTAATAAAGTTTATTTACACGTGGCCAATACTTTTAAAATTTACTTTTACTTTTTATTATATTAACTTACAGTAATGCATGTCTATTTTGTATGGCTCTTTGAGAGAGAGAGAGAGAGAGAGAGAGAGAGAGAGAGAGAGAGAGAGAGAGAGGGAGAATAGAGAGACAGACAGACAGACAGACAGAGAGTGAGAGACAGACAGAGAGAGTCAGAGAGAGATAAGCTTACAAGAAGCTCAACGTAATGTGTGTGAACTGAAGTATCATCTGTTTATATGCATTGTGTATGGGCCGGTTGCCTTCCTACAATATATATGATATACACTTTTGACTTTCATGCGAATTCTTCCACTATGTTCATTTGGTTGAAGTACCAATAAACATACTGATGTTTGTGTGATGTATGTAAGTAATCATAATAATTTTATTATTTTTAATCGGAAGTTGCCATGTATAAATCTGATAAATATTGGGAGAAAGACGCATTATGGAAGATTGAAAGATAAAATACTTGATTTTCAAGGATGTAGGCATTTGTTAAACGTTTAATGTATTTTTCTTACTTCGTTTGGGTATACACGTCAGGTGACACCACCCCACCTTTCAGAAATGCAACGTAAGTCAAGTCCGATCGCTAGGCCCTGCTTTGCCAGTGAACTGAGATTGAGGCGATATTTAATCTTTTCAAAACGCCCTCAATAGTAAAAGGCGACTATGTTTATCGTAGAAGGCGACTAACGGGATCGGGTTGTCAGGCTCTCTATCTTATTTGATGCATGTCATCGTATCCCAAATGCGAGGATCGATGTTCAAGATATCAATCACTGGATGGTCTGTTCCAGACTCGATTACAGACTACCGTCATATAGCTGGAATATTAACATTGCTGAGTGTTGTTTTTAACATCAACTAAACAACCAAACAAAACGATCTTCATTAGTTTACAACTTTAGCTTTATAGATAGTGTCACACGCAGCTACAGTCAAACATTTGTTGGCGCATTTTTGGCGCGGGCGTGAGAGAAACCGTTGCTCGTCGAAAGGGAACATCTCAGGAGAGTCCTCGTGATGACACAGCAGCGATTTTGTGGTGAATAATAACTACTTTACAATTGTATCATGTGATTGAAACTATATTGCCAAAACGTCTGCGTGAAAGCTGCTGTAGATCTCTTGATTTTGCTTACTTTATGTATTTGTTTTTGATGGATAAATTGTTTTCATTCTCATGTCATGAAACAACATGTCGTGTTAAATGGCAAAGTGTTGTATAAGCACCATCTTGTTGTTCTCAGTAACATAATTACATTATTGGACAATATAAATGCATATTTTAATGAAAACGGTGTGGTTTAAGAATCCGTTTGCAATTAATTAGGTAATAAAAAACTTCCAACGCTTGCATGAAGACGATAATCGCATGTGTATAAAACTATCTCATATCAATCGCTTCCGGCTTGCCTCTTCCTTGTTGTTGCAAACATGGCATTAGCCATTCCCCCACTGGGCTGTAAACGCTAGAATTTCTGAAAGGTGTCCCCATTTTTGGTATTAATTTTTTATATTAATTTGAAACCGGCACAACGATTTTGCCTTGACATGTTAAATATTTATATCATTCCTGATTTGGGAACTGTTTCCACTTTTCAAACATTGCAAAACGACTGCCTCTTACATAGTGGGAATATTGCGCCGAGTCGTTTGTGAGATATCTTCTACAGGAACAAATGAAGACAAAATTTAGGACTCCACATACAATACAATGAATTAAATTTATGAATTTACATTCCTTTTTTGATTTCATTTTACATGCATGTAGAAAAACCCTATTTCGAAACATTTTACTTATGGAGGATGATTATTACAATTTTGGAATTAGCGTGGTGTAAAAGTAACCTACACAGATGATCTGGACATTCTTAAGGCAAACTGCAAACATATATTCGACCACATGTGCATTACCGAAACACCTCCAATGGGTACAAACCACTTTGGTTTCAAATGTCGTTGATGTCACACCAGGAAAATCTGGACTTGATGACGAATATGTGTGGACGTGCCAGGGTAGTTTCAGAGACCGACCATTTGATATTCGGGGGAATAGGAGGGGCTGGGATTTTGTATCATGATTAGTTTGTTTTCTTCAGCCACAGCCACAAAACCAGATTTTATGTTGTCATAGTGATTCGACATGACATTGACTTCCCACCTTGGTTGTATTATCGTCCATGTATATGCTAAGAAACAAACGTCGTCACAACATTTTGATTAAACGTTTTAACAACGTAAGAAAAATATGTTGTAACAACGTTCTGCATTGGTTATACTTTGGTTCACACAACGTTGTAGCAACCAATCTGGCCATAGAGTCTACAGATATATGTTGTGACAACATAACCTCACAACGTTTTAGCAACCAATCTGGCCATAGAGTCTACAGATAAACGTTGTGACAACGTAAACTCACAACGTTGTAGCAACCAATCTGGTAGTCTACAGATTATATGTTGTGACAACGCAACCTCACAATGTTGTAGCAGCCAATCTGGCCATGGAATCTACAGATATACGTAGTGACAACGTAACCTCACAATGTTGTAGCAAGCAGTCTGGGAGTCTACAGATTATATGTTGTGACAACGCAACCTCACAATGTTGTAGCAACCAATCTGGCCATGGAATCTAAAGATATACGTTGTGACAACGTGACCTCACAATGTTGTAGCAAGCAATCTGGGAGTCTACAGATTATACGTTGTGACAACGTAACCTCACAATGTTGTAGCAACCAATCTGGCCATGGAGTCTACAGATATACGTTGTGACAACGTAACCTCACAATGTTGTAGCAGCCAATCTGGCCATGGAATCTACAGATATACGTTGTGACAATGTAACCTCACAATGTTGTAGCAAGTAATCTGGGAGTCTACAGATTATATGTTGTGACAACGCAACCTCACAATGTTGTAGCAACCAATCTGGGAGTCTACAGATTATATGTTGTGACAACGTAACCTCACAATGTTGTAGCAGCCAATCTGGCCATGGAATCTACAGATATACGTTGTGACAACGTAACCTCACAATGTTGTAGCAACCAATCTGGGAGTCTACAGACTATATGTTGTGACAACGCAAGCTCACAATGTTGTAGCAACCAATCTGGCCATGGAGTCTACAGATATACGTTGTGACAATGTAACCTCACAATGTTGTAGCAACCAATCTGGCCATGGAATCTAAAGATATACGTTGTGACAACGTAACCCAACAATGTTGTAGCAAGCAATCTGGGAGTCTACAGATTATATGTTGTGACAACGCAACCTCAGAATGTTGTAGCAACCAATCTGGCCATGGAGTCTACAGATATACGTTGTGACAATGTAACCTCACAATGTTGTAGCAACCAATCTGGCCATGGAATCTAAAGATATACGTTGTGACAACGTAACCCAACAATGTTGTAGCAAGCAATCTGGGAGTCTAAAGATTATATGTTGTGACAACGCAACCTCACAATGTTGTAGCAACCAATCTGGCCATGGAGTCTACAGATATACGTTGTGACAATGTAACCTCACAATGTTGTAGCAACCAATCTGGCCATGGAATCTAAAGATATACGTTGTGACAACGTAACCTCACAATGTTGTAGCAAGCAATCTGGGAGTCTACAGATTATATGTTGTGACAACGTAACCTCACAACGTTATAGAAACCAATCTGGCCATGGAGTCTACAGATATACGTTGTGACAATGTAACCTCACAATGTTGTAGCAACCAATCTGGCCATGGAATCTAAAGATATACGTTGTGACAACGTAACCCAACAATGTTGTAGCAAGCAATCTGGGAGTCTACAGATTATATGTTGTGACAACGCAACCTCACAATGTTGTAGCAACCAATCTGGCCATGGAATCTAAAGATATACGTTGTGACAACGTAACCTCACAATGTTGTAGCAAGCAATCTGGGAGTCTACAGATTATATGTTGTGACGACGTAACCTCACAATATTGTAGCAGCCAATCTGGCCATGGAATCTACAGATATACGTTGTGACAATGTAACCTCACAATGTTGTAGCAAGCAATCTGGGAGTCTACAGATTATATGTTGTGACAACGCAACCTCACAATGTTGTAGCAACCAATCTGGCCATGGAGTCTACAGATATACGTTGTGACAATGTAACCTCACAATGTTGTAGCAAGCAATCTGGGAGTCTACAGATTATATGTTGTGACAACGTAACCTCACAATGTTGTAGCAGCCAATCTGGCCATGGAATCTACAGATATACGTTGTGACAACGTAACCTCACAATGTTGTAGCAAGCAATCTGGGAGTCTACAGATTATATGTTGTGACAACGCAACCTCACAATGTTGTAGCAACCAATCTGGCCATGGAGTCTACAGATATACGTTGTGACAATGTAACCTCACAATGTTGTAGCAGCCAATCTGGCCATGGAATCTACAGATATACGTTGTGACAACGTAACCTCACAATGTTGTAGCAAGCAATCTGGGAGTCTAAAGATTATATGTTGTGAGAACGCAACCTCACAATGTTGTAGCAACCAATCTGGCTATGGAGTCTACAGATAAACGTTGTGACAACGTAACCTCACAATGTTGTAGCAACCAATCTGGCCATGGAATCTAAAGATATACGTTGTGACAACGTAACCTCACAATGTTGTAGCAAGCAATCTGGGAGTCTACAGATTATATGTTGTGACAACGTAACCTCACAACGTTATAGAAACCAATCTGGCCATGGAGTCTACAGATGTACGTTGTGACAATGTAACCTCACAATGTTGTAGCAACGAAAATACAACGCTGTAACAAAGGAGAATTGTTTGCTGGGATCTCATTGAGCTGACTAAAAGTACTTCCAGCTAGAGGACCTCATTTGAATATTCATCGGATCGTGATACCACGTTTATCGTACTGGTTGATCACATTAACGTCAGTATCTGGCCTCTGACAACCAGCGTCTCTAATGTCTCCATGGCGTAATCAAAAACCCATGTGTGGGTACATCTGTAGGTTAGAGTAGCGCCGACTCACATCATGCGGTTTTCTCCAAATATTTGTTTAAGATCTATAGATGACATTTCCTAAACGTTGCTATGGAAAGCATAACATGGGGACAGGGTATCTGATTAGCTGGTCATCAGAACACTCATTCCAACACTGGGTGGTTTCAGTACGATATGACCTCGACCACCACATGACTGTCACATGACCAAGGAGTCTGTCGTGAACCTGATGTGCTTTATTTCGACTTGTTCCCGTGCTTATCAGCAAACCTGTCCCAGCCCGGATTGCGTCACTACGTCACACTGTCGCCGTTGGAGAGGCCGTGTCAGGACACAAGGTAAGTTGGAGTGTTTCACTACAGTGAGACGGAGATATGTAGCATTCAGTAAACAAGTATAAAATCCCTTGGTTCATTTCAGTGATTATGTCTAATTACTGAAGATTTCAGTAATTAGACACAACCACCGAGTGAATCAGTTATTAGACATAATCACTGAAATTTCCAGTTATTAGACTTAACCACTGATTATACTTGTTTCCTGTAACATATACAGTCCATCAAACTTTTCTCTTCAATTTCAACCAATTTTGAAATCGACTATTAATCTTTTAATTAGCTCAATTCGATCATGTTGATATTTCTTTTTGTCTGATGAAAGAATACAAAATCAATAATTAAAAAGTGAAATAAAAAAAGTAGAGCTTATCGTTTTAGAAACTGATATTGAAAGGTTAGAATTAATATCAGCGAAATCAGTGGATCTATTGTTGTTGCTGAAATTAGCAGTGACAGTGATGAGAGCTCTCGTGGGTTTCACCAAAGTGGTGAACGTCCTGGACATGCGTCACTTCGAGCTTTCCTCCCACACTCAGCTGACACGCCCAGATGTAACTGCAATACTGTACACTCCATCTTGATAACGGTGTAAGAATCTACATCAAATGTCGCTAAAAGCAGAAGTTGTTATAAATAAAGTTGTATGTTTTCTTCTTTACTCACCAACTGCTGCAGGCGGTCGCAGGGTACCCTAGTGGTTAAAGCGTTAGCTCGTCACGCCGAAGACCCGGATTCCATTCCCGACATGGGTACAATGTGTGAAGCCCATTACTGGTGTCCCCCGCCGTGATATTGCTGGAATATTGCTAAAGGCGGCGTAAAAACATACTCACTCCATCACACATATCTACAACCCCAAACAAACAGTTAACTGAAAGACTTACAAAGGAGCGTCAAGGAAAACTCATTTACTAAGGACGGACAGTACAGAGGAACTCGCATTGCTTTCAACATGTTCAAGTCACTTGTTCAGTGTTAAATATTCAGATGCATTTTACATGCATCATGATTGGTCACTACTGTCAATGATAACTTATACTGTCATAACTTTCAGATATTCAATATTTCAAAACCTGCACATCATACAATAAAAATGTATTAACATTCAATCATCAGTCCCTAAAATACATGAATGATATTAAACAGTTATTCCTTTGTTTCAGATGGCAGCCGCCAGAAAGCTGGAGAGTTTGAATGAGAACTTTTTGACCTGTTCCATATGTACGGAGGGATACAAAGACCCCTGTACTCTGACCTGTGGACACACCTTCTGTAAGGGCTGCCTGGGGAAATTCCTGAAGACCAGACAAGACGCCATCAGAGCCAAGTCCATCCCGTGTCCCTACTGTCGTCAGATGACCCAAGCTCCCCAGCCTGACAGACCAGTGGAGGAGTGGGTGAACCAGATCAAACCCAGTTTCCTCATACAGGGACTTCTGGACACTCTAGCCTGTGGGGGAAATACTGATCATGGTAAGTAAATGGGATCTAGAAGAAACCGAAAGATGACAATATTCTTCCTTTGGGCGTTAGATCCCTGGCCGCATGTTACCAAAAGAAGTAAAAGACGGTATTAGTTGTCACTCTGCCTGGTGCTCGACATGATGGTGATAAAAGAGGGACTGGTAGACTTTAAAGTCAGTCAACTGTGCGTGCGTCGGGTATCCATGTTAAACTCCACTATCTCAGTGAGGTGGTACTATTAAACTGGCCCGCACGCACCTCGCTACATAAGTGTAATAATTTTTAAAGCGATGTTAAACGTCTATTTTGAATTACACCGTCGAACGATTCAGTTTCCACTGAAACCAAGAACCCCAAGTAGAATATCTTTAAGGTAATGGACTGTAACGCTGTCATACACCAGGTTCTCTATCCTGAATGACCGAGGTAATACCAAACCAGGTTCAGTCTATGCACGTTCATGCGTCATCAAAATGGTGATGGAAAACTGTTTATTGTAGATGAATATAATCAAGACGAAACTGAAGGATCACCTATATTGATCAGGATTATCTAGAATAAATCTTTGTCATTTCAGTTTTGAAATCTATACATGTAGATTATCCCAGGGTACTTTCCGGACCCTGTATACATTGAACCGCACAATGGGCAGAATTAACATTTTTACACTGATTCACCCTGTGTATGTTCACATCTTCCTACAAACGTTATCTCATTATTGTGTTAAACATTGCACGTTTGATGTGACAGGTTTATCCATGACTTGTTCAGATACAGAAAACCGCTGCCATCCCTGCCAGGACCTTGGAGACAGTCAATCGGCCAACTCCTACTGTCAAGACTGTGATGTGCCGCTCTGTGAGAGATGTGTGAAGATGCATGCATCTCTTCCTGGTACGTCAAACCACGTAATTGCTGACCTTGGTGGAGCAGTGAAGGTCACTAGACCACAAAGGTGCTCGGAACACAACGAAGTCATGGATTTCTGCTGCAGAGACTGTAATAGAGCAATATGCCACAAGTGTTGTGTCACATACCACAGGAAATGCGACTCTGTGGTCACTATTCAGTCCATGATGTCTGAGATGAGAAGTGTTCTTACACACAATAAGGGATTGATTACACAGAGCTTTGGCGACACGTACAGATCACTTCAACAACACAAATCACAGATTGATGCGATAAACCACAACAAAGACAAATTAAATTCACAGATCCGACAGGCCTCACAGAAAGCCATGGACGTGATTAAACAGAAGGAGAAAGAGCTGCTGGAGGAGCTGAATGAGATGACAGAGAAGCAGTCTGGACAACTGAGGGGGCGGATAAAGTCAGGGGAAATAGACATGCAGATGTATCAACAACACATAGAGTACATCACCCAGGTGTTGAAGTCTGGGAGTGAGACTGACATGTTTGACATTTACCAGATGTGTCAGTGTGGGGCAATCAAAGAGGCAACAGACAGGGATGTCACTTTCACAGGTAATGTTCCTGATTCAAAACTTATATTTGTGAGTGAAATAGATGAGAGGAAATTACATAAGGATGTAAAACTTGGTAGAATTCAACAGAACGTTTGTGACGTCATGGATACGCAACTTGATAAAATACAGAGTGGCACATTTGACGCCATGTGCAGACCGGTGTTACACAAGACAGTCGGCATCAAGGTCAATGGCGACAGGAAGCAGCCGGATCCTTGTGACGTCACAGTCCTGGTTGTTGATGGTGAGGAGACACTGGTGTTCACTGACCGCAACAGTACATGTCTGAAATCCTTCTACACAAAGAATAACAAATCACGACACAGTAAACTGGATCTTGCAAGTAACCCAAGCTCTGTGACGAGGCTGAGGGACAACCAGGTGGCTGTATCATTCTGGTCACACAATGAGATTGTAATAGTACGGGTGACCCCTGACCTTGTACTACTGTCACGTGTCACAACAAAGAAGAAGTACAAATGCCTAACAGCCTTGAGTCCTTCAACATTAGCAGCAGGTTTTTGGGATCCTCCCTGTGTTGACATCCTGGATGTATCAGGGAGAGTGATTAGGTCAGTCAGTAGATTCGATTCTGGGAAGAGCCTGATAGATGACCCTGGGTACCTCTGTGCTACAGACAGGGGCAACATCCTGGTGTCAGATGCTGGCTCACAGTCTGTCTACTGTATCACACCAGAGGGAGATTTTGTGTTCACCTACACCCCTACAGGAGAGAGGAGACTGGGTGGACCACGAGGTATCACAACTACCAGCACAGGACACATCCTGGTGGCGGACTACTTGGCACACAAGGTGGTACTACTGACAGCAGCAGGGGAGTTTGTCAGAGACCTGCTGACGTCACAGGATGGACTACAGTATCCATGCGGCTTGATGTTCTGTGACAGTAAACTGTATGTAGTGGAATATTATGGAGATGCTGTTAAGGTATTCAACTGCAGTATTCCCCAGGGAGACGCCAGGAAGCAAAACATACTCGGATCACGTCGCGGGGAAATTTTTATGATGAAAATTTAGCAATATGCCCTAAATGAACAGTTTGTTTTGTGTAAAATACCCCAAACGCCAAACACATTTGAACATAGATTACAGTGCATGAGTGAATATGATAATACGCCGCTTTTAGCAGTATTCGGGCAATACCCTTACCACATCGGGGGCACATTGAACAACCGAACCTGGGACATTGGCAGGACGAGCGAACGTTTGTTTCCGCATACACACGACAAGCACATAATGAATTATTAGATTAGTTGAAGTGGCTATTTTCGGTTTAAAGTGGGGAGAAGACAAAAATTATGCAGGTCGTAGACGTTTACAACTTTGGGGAAACCCACGAGCACGGAAACGGTGCTGACAAACCTAGATAATTAATCAGGGTCAGTCTGGGATTCAAACCCACAACTGTAGGTGCCTATCACGTCTAACGGACGCAATTACGCAATCAAATCTCGGCGCCACAGGGTACCACATACATTCTGTGAGGCAAAGGAATTTAACCCAAATTATGTACTTACACGTTCACTTACGTTATCCAGCAAGACCGTTTACTAACGTTTCTATCAGTATCTCTCGCTGATAATACTTTTACTAATGCTTGAGACATCCACCAAACTACACTATAAACATGTAGTATGTATTTAATGACTTTAGAAAATGTATGTATTATTTTACTCTACAGCTACATTTCAAGGTTAGGTGGGTTTTAATATAATTTATATGTTTTAATAATGTTTCAAGAATTGTCTCGTAAGCTTTACCAGACTGGATATTGTACATTTTATTGTTTGAAAAAAATGTTATAGTTTTATTATGTACAATATGTGACACTATAATAAAATACAGCTTATCTTATCTTATCTTACATTTACTAATGCCTCCACACGTCAGGTATTTGTCAGAGCTGATCGGATAACCAATATCATAAATGTAAAAGTCATATTTCATGTATATTGAAAAGACCTGTCAGTGATATACGCATTTTAATATCCCATTGGTGAGTTTGTTTGTTGTTTTACGCCACACTAAGAAACATCCCAGCTATAGAACGGCGGTCTGTAAAAACTCCAGTCTGGAGTCAGCGAGCCTGACCACCCGATTCCGTAGGTCGCTTCTTTCGAAAGGCACGCTGAAGATTAATTCTAACAGGAATCTTCATCGGGTTGATAAGCTCTTAATGAAGTCAAGTTTCCCATTTAACTTTGTACAATGTTTCTTCCATTGTTGTGTGTTTTGTCGCACATCTTCTCTTCCATGAGAGCACTTCGTAATTTACATTCCATCTGAGTTAGTAAAGACACATGAATTATCTCCCTTTGACCACGACGTAGTTGGTACAAATGCTCTTTGAAGCAACACATTTCATATATGTTTCCAGGATATAAAAAAAGAAAGGATCTTGAATATATATATATATGTAAGTTATCATCTTTCAACGAAATGTATTTGAACTGTCCACAAGTACCATTCACGACTTCGTTTGACAACAAAAGAAAGGCACCCTATATGCAGAAAGATGTTATACATTAGTTAACGGGTTACCTGATATTGATCCTGTAAACCAAATGCTTCAATTCTTAATGACATTCACTCTTGACAGCTTTGACAAAACAAAAGGCAACTAAGCTTGTCGTAGGAGGCGACTAACGGGATCGGGTGGTCAGGCTCACTGACCTGGTTGATGCATGTCATCGTATTCCAATTGCGTGGATCGATGCTCATGATGTCCATCACTGGATTGTCTTTTCCAGACCCGATTATTTACAGACTGCCGTCATACAGCTGGAATATTGCTGGGTTGGGCGTTAAACAACAAACAAAACTCTAGTTTGTGGTGAGGGAGGGAGTCAGTCATACTTGGTTGTAATGGTGACTGAGTGTTACAACCTGTGACACTGATTGTGTGTCATTGCTGCCGTCATCGAAAGTGGAGTGCAAGGATTGCTGTTAATAGAGCCCACGACACATGTGGACCGGTGTTATTGCTGTCAGACTGTGGTCTGCATGTCCCATATTTGACTGTTTGTATACAGGCAGTAGTATAGGTAATGATGGTTCTGGCTCACTTCCACTGGAGCCGGATTCATATACCTATACCACCACTACAGGGGGAATTTTTTATGCCAAAATGATTATGCGATTCAACGATAGTCATGAGATTAAGTTAAATTGACTCCAGCTCACCACCACCTGAAGCCAATCATTGCTTCTATTAGTATAAAAATGATGATGCGATTCAACGAAAGTCGTTTTAAAAGAAATATCAATATTAATTAATAATGGATAAAATTTACTATAGCCCACGAGGATATTGGAAAGGTGTAGGAGCAATAAAAAAATTAGCCACCGCGGCTAAGGTATCTAAAGATGTGGCCAAGGATTGGTTAAAGAAACAAGCGATGTGGCAGATATATCTACCGGCACCGCGTTATATACCGAGGAAGAAGTTTGATATTTTTACGACGAATGAAGTTCATCAGGCTGACCTCTTGTTTCTTCCCCACGATAAGGTAAAACGCAAAACGTATAAATACGCTTTAACAGTAGTGGATGTGGCTAGTCGATACAAAGAGGCTGAGCCATTAACCTCGAAAGAATCAACAGAGGTAGCTAATGCACTGAGTCGCATATATAAACGCTGACCGCTAAAATGGCCTAAGCTATTTCAAGTAGATTCCAGTCGCGAGTTTATGGGATTGGTAACTAAACTGTTAACAAAGAACGATGTCAAAATCGTCCGTGGTGAAAGAGAGGCCCACCGCAGTCAAGCTATCGTCGAAAGATTTAACAGGACATTAGCGGAACGTTTGTTTGGCTATCAGTATGGGATCGAAATGAAATCCGAGCGATTGAGATCAACCGAATGGGTGACACGATTATCAGCCGTTGTATCAGCGCTGAATAATGAAGTAACGAGATTAATAGGGAAGAAACCATCCCATGCTATTAAAATGAAATCCGTGACTTCCGAATCTTCAGCACCGAGGAGAGGCAAAGAACGAAAACTTCCGGATAGAGTAAGGGTAAGATATTTATACCAGGCCGGTGAACTCGAAGGAGGCCTACGTCGCGCAACCGATCCCATATGGTCCCTAAAGAGGTATAACATTAGTCGATTGGTTACGAAAGAAGGAGAGCCCATTCTTTATTATCTTCAAGATGGACCGGGTAGGGCATTTGTACGAGAAGAGTTGTTCATAGTTCCCGACGGTACGGTATTACCACCATAACCATAAGCATAGGTAGTTACAGCATCATTATCAATCCATCTTTTTGTATCTAAGGGGGATAATGATGTCTTGTTCATTCTTAATCCATATATCCTATGATTGTAACTTCTTAAAGAGTTCATCTCGTGTTTGAACGTTCTACCGTTGAATAATGATTCTTTATACTGTACATGTTTGATATTCTTTTTTACAACATACTTCTTAACGCCCTTAGCTTTTCTTATCTCTCCATTATCGGACTTCTTTATAGAATACATCTTAGGTCTTAATCCCACATACTCCGCTATAGGGGTCCCAGCACATTCATCCTTCATCTTACCTAACACCTTTTTATTTACAATGCTGTGCAGTGGATTATCTTTTGGGTAATCGCTCGTGTCGTACATATCTATTTTTTCTGCCATATCTTTTAAAAACATCCTCGGTTTGTATTTCCATCAACAAAGAATCTGTGTCGGTATATAACACCTCGCATCTATCGCCGTATTGCTTCTTAAGTTCGTTGTAATAAAAGTCATACATTAAGTGTTTTGACAATTCGAGAATACTCATACCGACGTACACCGGTCTGTTGAATTTTATATTACTCTTCTGCATATGCAACGCGGCTAAGTCGTTATCGAATATCTTGCTTCTGTTAAAAGCCGGACTGGCTATAAGTTTCCTGAGTCTTTCTTCCTCATTAGATCTGACTAATTTAACATCAACACGCTTCCTTAGATTCTCCATAGTTTTACCAAATACTGAGTTATTCATAAGCTTATACAGATTCTTTTCGAAATCGCTGGTAGCTATCTTTCTTAAATCTGTGTTCAACCTTATATAGGGCTCCATCCAAGGGCTTTGATCAAACTTTAGAACTCTGTGTATTTTCTTAAGTTTCATACCTAACGATAGATATAACTGGAGATTTCTGTAGTGAACTATATATTTTGTCTTATCCATCAAATTTGGTACGAGTTTTTCTACGTTAGCTAACCTACTATTACCCATCAAGGAGCGTTGATATTCCGACATCCAATCTTTATTAACCATTAATCTTTCGGGAGCTAGCGGATAACTGTTATGATCTTTATGTAACGAACTTGGATATTCCAAGTCAACTTCTAGTATGTACCCTTTATTCGCATCATTATTATGGATATTATTCACATTGATATCATCGACCCATTCAAAACCACCCGTGGGTAAAGGTTGACTCATAGCCCATCCGTACAAATTGTTAGCGTCGAGATATAATATATGCGTGTCGGGTTTACTCGGATCGTATCCTTCCACTAATTTATTATTAGCCTTAGAATACCTTTTAGCTGCCATCGATATACCACCTCTTAATCCTTCCTCAATAAACAAGTGCATATCGTAATCTGTGAGTAGTTTTAGTTCTACGCCGGTCTTCTTCAACAATGCATCCCACGATAGTCCGGGACTGGAATAGTACCATGCCGGATCCAAGCCGTATTGTTTTAAACACGTCTTTCTAAATATCTCAAATATATCGGCGAGTAACAGTACATCGGTTTTTAAGTACAGATCGTGATAATCGCCTAAATTCTTACAACCTAATTTATCCCAGACCGTCAGAGCGTGTTCATAATCGGCATCTGTTATTCTAGATTCTGTTAAGTTACTATAGAATGATTCGAGGGGTGGTAATTCAGTTTCTTTGAATCTAGACCAATCATCCATATATTCGTAAGGATATACACCTTTTCTCAGCAACAAATGACGAGTTATCTTATCGGTATATTTATTTGTTATCGCGAAGTCATCGGGATTGTTCGCATTAGCTAAATTGTCCAGGGAAGATAACAGAAACTGTACGGAGTCTATGAATGTAAGCCCATTACTTTGCTTTGTTCTAGATTTCCCATCCTTGTCCCTATAATGTATAGGTTTAGTCAACGAGAACGATATGTATTTTTCCATATTGTTAGGAATGCACGTTAAACCACCGTCGGTCTTTGAGATAGCTTGCATAATGAGATGTGAATCGTATCCCCTAAGGTTATGAAACACAACGGGGATGGGTATTGTTTGAGAGTTCATTTTTAGTTTCAAGTTACACTCGTTATGAGCGGCTCCCCGATAATTACCCGTGACGTGACAATGATCTCTTACGGAATCCCCATCCAGGGGTTGGTTACAAACGTGACAACTCTTTGACTTCTTATAGGCACTCCAATCATCCCTCGTCATACACATGGGTATCTTACACGATAATTTTTCCCTGATTATTCTCTCTTCATTTTGTAGATATTCTAGGAACTTTCCCCGCTGCATCGGGACCTCTGTAAATCACGGGAGTGTTTGTTTTCCCATCATACCTTACAACTATATATCCAAACCCACAAGGAATATGTTCTTGAGTTTTGTACGTAAATCTACTATCTTGATTATTATCTTGATTATTTTCTATGGGTTTGATAAGCGCTTCGAAGTCGCCGTAAATTACGTACGGTACTGGCATTTGATTACAATAAAGTTCAAATTTTAATATATTTTTTCCCTCTTTAGGCATATCGATCCTGATAGCGGTCTGTCCAACACCTCTACAGTATTCTTTATGCGCTTCTAATAGATCTTGTCTGCTGTACCCATGTAGGCATCTTTCGCAGAAATATTTCTTTCTAGCATGTTTTGTTTGATCGTATAATAGCCTGTTTAAACTCTTTATCCACGTATAATGATATTTACCATCTTTTTCGATCAGAAATGAATTGATTCTGGGGATATTTTCCGGAGCGGAGCTTATCCTGTGTACAACAATTCCTTTAAAATGTCCGAAAACATTTATAGCTAAATTATTTTGCTTTTCCACCTTATCAATTTGTGATATTGGTGTAGGTTCGTCTATACCATCGAAGTTGAGTCCATCGTTTTGGGGTTAGCTAGAAGGTGTATCCGGATTTTTGTCTACGGGGAATATTGCAGATCTTATCATCATTCTTAAACAGTCATCGGATTTATTTTTTACGTTAATTATGGCTTTTTTCTTCTTATAATACGGGGGTAAATCTATATAAGATCCACCTTTGAAAGGCATATAATTCGCTATATCTAAATATAAACTATCGATTTTATCCACACCCCAACCAGAACCTCTATTAGTCCAGCGTTCTAAAGTTTCCTGTATCCTCTGAATTGATGTATCTAATGATGAGTTTATAGTATCGGATTCGGTTATAACTTCTTGATTGCTACGGAAATATGGTTCGGTATATTCGGTGCTATCGTCTGTGTTACTTTTACTCAATGTCATTTTAATCGTCAGCTGGTATTTTATACTATGTAAATCATCTAATTCCTCGTTAATTTTACTCGATATGATGGGCTTAATATCGTTAACATCCATGTTGGAATTAATATCCATCTTCCAACCTCTTAGATATTTACCAACGCCGGCGGATGTGGGTACAAATATTAATTCTTGTTGTTGTTGTTGAATATCATCATCATGTTGATTATCAACATTATCATTAGGTTGATTATTATCTAGTAAAGCGATCAATTCAGCTCTTCTCATTCGAGAATAACCTCTCAGCCCACTGTTTCTCGCTCGAACTTTGAGTTCTCTAACAGTCTGGGGTGGTCTGTTGTATTCCAAACTGAGTAAATCAATCAATCCACGCAGTCCACTTTGCTTTGCCATAGCTTTTAATTCTCTGACAAAAACCATTGTGGTTGAATGGTATATGCAAAATGAGACAAAAGTCTAATTGGTTGTTTTCATATATCTAAATACGTATTCTCCCCAACCTATTCCTCTCATTGATGTAATCTCTCTTCCTAGCATAAATAATCTGGTTCCTGACCCTATCAGCACCGTGTTTCTTGCATAAACAATAACGACCTTTGACCCCTATCCCGCATTCAGAACACGTATAGTTGATGTTTCCGCGCCTGATGTAATAATTGTGTATGCCACAGTATATATCATCAACACAGCGTCTATTACATAGAGTAGTCTTCCCCATGAGTGTAAACTTGCAGTTATTCATGGTATATACATCTATCATATCATTTGTCTAAATGCAAATCACAGCTACACTGTGAGATATTGATTAGGCTATTTATAGATCGCTCCAACTAGGTCATAGCCACAGCTGTCACTCTGACTTATGCATGGTATAGCTGAAAATCAATAGAGAAGTCAATCCCAACATGATAAATGTGACCTCTCGGTTCTTTTGTTCCTCTGACGGTGTATAAAACTGAGTCATTATTGGTCTCGGTATTGGGTCTAGTTTTTTCCCAAAAACGAGGAAGTATTCGTGCATGGCAGATTCAACATCCTTAAACGTTTGAATTGAATGTCCTTCCTTAAGCAGTTTTTCATGAATAAAGTCTAATCTTAATGTCCTATTTCTGACCCATTGTGACTGGGCTGCTTGGAGTTGTTCTAAAGCTTTATTATGTCTTTTCTGCTCCGAACCTCTCATACTAGAAAATAAAAAATTACTCCCCGAAAAAGCTAGAGCATTAACAATAGCTCCACCAACCATCATCGCAATTGATGCCATATGTATAATAATATAAAATATTCAAATGTTTAAATGAATATAAATATTCAAATGTTTAATTAATTACTTCATTATGTCTTCAGGGATAAGTCCTTGTTTGATGAGCATATCCTTCGTTGCCATAGCTAATCCAATATCCAGAACCATCATTGGTATGTCATATCCATTAAAATCTAGCTTGGGAGGTGTGGCTTTAGTAATCATTTTAGCCATACGGGCATAGCCAATGGCCAAGCCGGTGACCACCGCCGAATGATACGTCGCGTTTACCAACATTTTACCGTCTGTAACTGGAGTAGTCATGCTTCTTATAGCATTATATGAGGACTAACCTCTAATTGAACTTGTTGTTGCGGCGGGGGTGACGTTTTATCTTCTCCGGTCTTATAAAAGAACCATACAGCCGCTATACCAGCAACTCCTAATAGTGCCCATGTTTTAATCGGATTTGAATTATTTATTAATTTTGCTTTGCGCGCCAGCCCTCCCTTTCTTCCTGCGGCTATTTTCAAAGGATTCTTTGTCACTCTGGGTTGTTTTTTTGTTTGTGGTGCATCCTCATTCACATGTGGTGGTTCCTCATTCACTCGTTGTTCCGCAATCTGTTGTTGCGTTTCCACAATCTGTGGTTCCTCGTTCACAATCTGTGGTGTCACCTGCGTCTCCATTTATATTATTAAGTGGGCACGTATGTTTAAATTGACAATACCTAGCCGTTATTAAAGCTGTGGTGAACGGAGCTAAGAACATTCCGAATCTATGATAAAACTCACAGCTCACCGCGCTTATAGCGTGTTCGATGAATGGGTCTTTCTCTAGAGATTCGCATAAATACAGGCGATGTTCTGCCGGGATGGGGAGAAACGTACTAGCTACGGCTGTGTATAGTTGTAATACAGAAGACCCTATCGTTTTAGTCATGGTAGCTCCCAGTCTAGACTCGTAACGCGCGTACAGTTTTTTAATCTCTTCGTCGGTCATGTTATCAATTTTTTCGATGGTATAATTTTCCCCAAAATTTTGGGAACATTTTCCACCGGCTACCAAAGCGGCAAGTCTTTCTCTATGTTTATCTAAAGATTTATCTAAAGATTTATCAGCATCAGATTCTTTGAGCATTTGTTCGATGAGTTCGTCGCATTCCATAATGTAATACCTAAGGAGATATTTAAGTCTAACATAATATAATATGACATATCCAATACAACCCGTAATAATGAACTGCTGTGAAAGAATGAGGATTTCGAACCACATTTTATGTAATATTAACCACTAATGTTCAATTTGCTATATTTTGCTATATTTTGCTACATTTTGCTACATTTTTGTTACATTTTTGCTATAATTTTGCTACATTTTGCCACATTTTGCTATAATTTTGCTACATTTTGCTAAGCAATTGCATAAGCAGCTGGTTGATCGGTTTTTAATACGAGTTTACAGTGCTTCGTTGCCGCTAACACTTCTCTGACTTTGTCTCGTTCGAGCTTGGTATAAATGACATCATTTTCGCGTAAACATTCCTCGAATGAATCTCGGTCTTTGCAATAAAAAAGCGCTACCCATTTGGTCTGCTCTCTGAGATCTTTCAGGACAGAGTTGTATTTTTGAGTAAGTACCCAAACGCTATGTTGAGTATGCCGACTGGAGAATGCTAAATACGAAAGCATATCTTTCTTTTTTGTTAGTTCTTTACTAGCGCTGCAGTCGTCTATTACGAAAAGGGTCGATTCTCCTTTGTATTTTTCATGACATACTCGGAGGCAGTCTTGTAAACGATCGCCCGGATCGACTCTGTGTACCCCGTCGTCATTCATTACCCAATCTCTCGATAGGTAGGTTTTATTAACGCTTATAGTCGGGCACAGAATAATAATATGATCGAAAACGTCCCGATAATGACTTTCTAAAATATCTAGAATAAAGGCTGTTTTTCCGCAGCCCGTTTGCCCGCATATGATAGCGCAGTGCGGATCTTTAGGTAAAATATTATTAATAGATTGCTTGCACGAATCTCCCATTCTGTATATTAAGTTGCGCATCCATAATCACGTACAAATATATGTTTAATTTACCAGCTGCTTCCTGGAGCTTCGTTATCTGTATGGTGGCACCCTCGCTAGCATTTTCTATTCTCCTCCCACTTCCATGTAATTGGTCATCGTCCGTTGTTCGCATGTCGAGCCATAGCGCGTACTTCGTTGTGAGGTATTCACCCATCGATACACTCCCGAGAGACAGATCTTTCACGACCGCGTTAACTTCCGGAGAACGTTTTATAGAAGGAAGTTTTTTAATCTCATCCCACTGGTGATACGCTAGCATTCCTTGGCTATATAGTTGATTTGGAACGCCCTCGATAGTCAATTCTACTTTTGTAATCTTGGGATTGTAGAACTTCTCGGTATTTCTTTTAAATGCATCCGAGGGGTCCTCGAACAACATTAAAATACCCTTCAATGACCTCGTGGGAACGTTTAGATTGATATTTCACATCGTATCTTTTTTGTCCCTCGTGATCTTTCGATGTCGCAGCACGCGATCGTACAAAATGGCTAAACTTCCGGTATACTGGTTACGAATTTGTCTGGCTAATTCGGGATCCGTTATCATATCGTACTCCAGCGATATATTGTCAATGGAATATCTAGCATCTTCATTAGCAGATCTGATTACTCTACCGTAGTCATTAAAAGTGAGTTCGTATTCTAACCTATCGCCTAGGGATGCTTGATAAAAGGGCATGTGGGAATCTAGTAATTCAAAGTCTAGGGGAATATAGAATCGGTTACCTAATGCGTCGGCAACGGCGAGATCTTTTTCGTTGGTATCAACACCATTTTCAGCACCCACGTGCAGTCTCAATGTGTTCTTATTACAAATACCTTGGTACTGTAAGTTTTCCCGCTCTTTATCCGTTCTCCAGAGATCCATGTAACAATAGTATACATGCTATCGTCGATACTCAAAACCTCATTACCGCTAATTTTAATCGCGATTTTCTTAACGATAGCACGACCTATGTTCTGAACGGGCTCCCTGTTAATGTCTGTAGAAGTCAAACTAATCGTAAATGCTAGTCGGACAGTTCCCGGAACTAACACATCGTGTGCGCCGAGATTAGGAAAGCGAACCAGAAGCATTTGATTCTGATCTATGGTACTAGGGTTATTAGTTATAGTTACAGACTGACAAATTGCTTTGACCCCTAATGGATCTCAAAGTCTACGTTGTGGGTTTAACTTGTGTCCGTATTGCGAAGACATTGTTTATATTGAAATTATGTACCCTATGTTTAATATAAAAATGACTAATTTTGAACATAATGACTTTGATCTAAGTACCTTTGATGACTTTGATAACCCAAACGAAGAGGGTACTGATGAAACCAGGTTTAGTAGTCTTAACGATGAACTTTTACAATCGTCTGTCAATGATTATTACGATGCCTTAAAAGAAGATACCCCAATAGGTCGTGACTATTCAAAGTTTGAGATAGATAGTAAAGGAATATTGCGACTGAGTGGCGCTCCGGATATTGATCTTATGCATTCTCGTACTCGTAAGCCCCTAGCCTTGTCTACGATAGCTGCTAAACACGGCATCAGCACTGTTCGTGATAAATTAGGTTTTGTGGACTACAGACGACTTTCTGCGAATACTACTAAGGTTCTTCGAACCGTGCGAGAAGAACTCAGTAATACAGATAATTTGGAAGAAGCCTCTAACGTGGCCTCGAATGGACTCGGAGAAATCTTAGATACCTATTACGATAATTCCACGTTACAAGTTTCCGAGTTCAGTATTAGGGAATTACGAGGTCTTGACAAGGCAATGCAAACAATGCGGGGAGAACTGATAAATAATACAGCCAAGCTATCCGAACTCGACAAGCATATAGCTCAAGAGAAAACAAAACTCGAACAGGCGGGCGATGAGTTCAGTAGACGCCGCGTGGCGGGAAGATTGCGTAACTTAGAAGAGGAAAGATTGGCCCACCTCGAAGCAGCTTCCAGTAATAGAAAGGCACTTCGTTCGCAAATCAGTTGTATTCGAGAAACTATGGATCAAGTCCTCAACGATGATACTACACTGGCCGATAAAATTAAAACATTGTTCAGAGAACAGGGAATAACAATTGCCAGTATTTTAACCGCGCTGGGATTTATTATATCGACTTTGACTCTCTCGTTAACAGGTGGCAGTACAGGTGGTGGTGGTAAACCGCCTAATGATAAAAATGGTATAAAAGAGTGGATAAAAAAGCATTTAAAAGCATTAGGTTCAGCACTGGGAAAGCTCGCTGAGAAAGCCGCGGCCGCACTTCCCGGTATAATAGGGAGTATAGTTTCCTGGCTATTGAATTTATTAGCTAAGACCACCACTTGGCTTAGTCAAAACTTGTGGGGATTCATCGTAGCAATTGCAGGGCTGTTGTCGGATTCGCTAAGAACTATTTAACCACCAAATCAGTTCGCTAAGAACTATTTAACCACCAAATCATGAGTAAACCAACCGAGACTCCACCCACAACAAGCGCTGTTTTTTCATTGATATGTTGTTGATTTTTAGCCTCAATATGCGGTGGTACTTGTGCGTGTGCATTAAAAGATGGTTGTGAAACATGTGGTGTTTGTGGCTTGACTATTCCCTTTTCGCCCGTGATCGTTTGCGTTATTAATTCGACGTTAATATCTGAATTTATACCTGTTTTTTGTTGATCGGTAGCGATAACAATTTTATTATTATAGCCTATCACTTGACTGATCTTAAGTTCCATATTACTCGGAGACATGTATAGTCCCGGCGCATAAACGAAGTCCACTTTGGATTGAGCGTACTGTAATGCATCTTGAAAACGCTTTATAGACGATGGTATGTCAACTGGTGAATTAATGGCGTCCTCCACGTTTGCGACAAACTGTTTTTGCGCATCGAGCGCCGTCCCAGTACCGATAATTCCCGTTCGTGTTTGCGATTGTGCACCGAGAATTGCCCATACATAAGTTCTTATCGATTCATTAAATCTTACAAATCCTGGGTTAGTAAAATTATTTTCCGTTTTATCATTAAGAAATTCATTCCAAGCGTTTGCGGTATCGTTCATTTGTATAAATTTTGTAACAATATAAGCCAAACCACCCTTAAAACTCATAAGAGAACCTCTCTAATCGTTACTCGAAAGTTCCCAGCCATGATTAAGATTATGCAATCTTACAAAAAGATTGTCTATCTGTAAGAATTGAAATGGATCGAATGGTTGATGAGTTTTTTTAACTAAATCATCCCTGACTTCTTTAACAGTTCTTTGTCCGCTGTACGGAACACCTAGACCATGGTTTGCTCCTTTAAAACGCCAATCTTTACTCGTAGAAACATTAAATTCATTACAAATACGTTCATACGCCCCCCTATTATACAGATTATTTGTGGAATTCCACGCTCGATCCTGCGGTAATGGAGCACTAATTTCTTTAAGTATACGTCTAATCTGATAATACACGTGAAATAATAAAACAGACTTATTTAGCATAAATCCTGGGGCATTAACAGATACGCCACATCCCATTGTGGCACACCATATGGCAAAGTTTAACTGATTCTGCCAAAATTGCATAGGATTGTGAAACCAATCGTGCACCATTTTATCGCTAGTTGCCGTGACCCTGTAATTTTCAAAGATATCTGGGAATTTAACGAAAAATTCAGCACCAGAGGCAGTTACTATAATCGATTGATTAGTAATGTATCTCGATTTCATATTTAAGTTATCATATAGTATCATTGCATATTTAATATGTATGTTACACTACCTGGAATAACAAATGGTCAGTCTATTGAACTGCTTCATACAATCGATAACTCGGATGGACAACTTGAAGTCACTTTATGCGACGTAACGTATTACCCACTGTGGACCAATATAAATGCTATAAAAAGAAATAATGAGTTTCATATAACAGGTGAAAACAATGGTATTGACAGAGTCATTATTATACCTGATGGGTATTACAGCGTATGCTCACTCAATGATGAAATTTTTAAGTCTAATGGAATGAGTATCACACAAAATGAGTCGAATGGGACAGTGAAAATATACACTGGAGCAAAAGGTGTAATTATTTTCGAGTACTTAGCAATTACACTTGGACTTGGACAGTTAGCATTATTACCACCCAAAAAAACAGTGACTGTATATGCATTACCCGATTTAGTTCCCTATAAAGAGTTGTGCATCCATCTTGATCAGATCAGTACGACGGATAATATTCAACAAGAAAGTCCTTCAACTCTACTCAGATGTGTTCCAGTTAAAGATGAAAAATACAATAGCGGTAGAACGGAATCTTTCTCAACATTACAATATAAAAAATTGAAGCGGGGTATTATTTCAGACCTCAAAATTTCTGTATTAGATGTAAAACATCAACCTGTACATATAGGATACTTAAGTGTAACACTCCATATTAAAAATAATGGTTGATTCCATATTTAAGTTATGATATAGTATCATTGTATATTTGATATGTATGTTACACTCCTGGGAATAACAAATGGTCAGTCTATTCAACTGCTTCGTACTATCGATAACTCGGATGGACAACTCGAAGTCGCTCTATGCGATGTAACGTATTACCCACTGTGGACCAATATAAATGCTGCAAAAGATAATAATAGGATAATGATATTATCCGCACTTGGCACTGCCAAAGACATTACTATACCTGATGGGTATTACAGCGTAAGCTCACTCAATGATGACATTTTTAAGCCTAATAGAATTAGTCTCACACAAAATGAGGCGACTGGGACAGTGAAATTCGACCATGAAAAAACTATAATTTTGTTGGACCCATCACCTACACTTGAATTTACACGCTTAGTTGGTACAATACACAAGTTACCAGATGAGGAGGTTAAATTACCCGATTTAGTTCCCTATAAAGAGTTGTTCATCCATCTTGATCAAATAAGCACGACGGATAATATTCAACTAGAAAGTCCTTCAACTCTACTCAGATGTGTTCCAGTCAAAAATGAAAAATACAATAGTGGTAGAACGGAATCTTTCTCGTCATTACAATATAAAAAATTGAAGCGGGGTATTATTTCAGACCTTAAAATGTCTGTATTAGATGTAAAACACCAACCAGTACATATAGGATACTTAAGTGTAACACTCCATATTAAAAATAATGGTTGATGCATCAGGCCCTGGAACAGTAAGAAAATGTAATACAATTGCGCTTTCCGATCTCGGAGACACGGAAGGATTTGATAAACCCGGTACCGATGGTAAGTTATACGCTTTACACTTACACGATAATGTATACAATCGGAAAGAAGTCACATTCACGGGTAATCTAGGAGATTTAAGTGATGTCGATGTTAGTAGACTCATTAAAAACACCTCGTACAATATTACTCGCAACGACGATAAAAAATGGACTATGATCGAAGCAAAAAAAACATCGAGTGGCTACTGAATATCGTCATTACCCCACCTTATGTGATGATGGGTAAGGGACATAATTAACTAACATAATAAATAGTGGCATCGTACTCGCGGCTTATATCCCGTCAAAACGAAAAAGTGTGTTGGTCACTCCCCTGCCAGAAAACCCAGGTCATATGTTATATAGTCGTCCGGCCTTAAAAAATGTTACTTTAAATTTGATTACTGAATTCGATAAAATTAAAGTTAACCTGAGTGCAATACCTAATCTTTCTACGCTTATTATTGAAGTCTTGTTCGGAGATGCACCGGAAGATGCCTTCGATATATTACCAGGTCTATCGATTAAATGGCTCAAGAAACACGAGCGTCAACATTGCAGTATTATTCATATCGGAGCATCGCCCGTTGCAACCCTCGAGGGGGTCCAAATTATTAAAAGTGACAGCATTTCTCTTACTAAGATATTCTTGTCGTATAATATACATTTGATAAGATTGATGTATAGTCTCAAAACATTTAAGCAAGACCAATTAAAGACTATTATATGATCGTAATATACACTATGAGTTTATATCCGACGCTCGGTGAAGCATTTGAAAAGATGGAAACCGTTGATGGATTTCGATTACATCAAATAAGCGATATAAAACATCGAATAGGGAAGGATAGGGAGTTGAGACTTGGATTGTATAAAAAGTATCGTAGAGCCGTGAATGCTCTGGACGGAGTTGACACCGCTCTTGTAGTATCTGGCATGGGACTCGGTGTAGCGGGTATCGGTTTACTATCAACTATAATCGCCGCGCCTCTCGTGCTCGGCATGGAAATAACCGCTGGAGTCTCGGGACTGGCAGGAATAGCAATAAAATTCATTTCTCGTAGGTTACAAAAGAAAGCATTAAAACACGATAGTATTCAGATACTCGCCGAAGCAAAGTTGATCAGCATTGAGGATCATATTTCGACAGCAATGGCCGATTGTAAGATATCCGAGGATGAGTTTCGTTTAGTGCTGTCGGAACTCACCAAATACAATGAAATGAAGCAGGAGATTCGATCAAAATCTCGTAAGACCAGTGGTATTAGCGAAGACGAGAAAAAAAAGTTCATAGAACAGGGGAGGCAACAAGCGCGTCAATTATTCCGTGCCAAAACCAAAGAACTGGTTGGAGATTAAAAATAGATTGCTTACTATCGTTTGATCACATTTAGACAAATGCTTACATAAATATATAATAATGGAGAAAGCTATTCAATGGAGAGAATTACCACAAGGTTTTTATTATATCAGTGATGTCAAACCAACCAAATACGGTTATCAATTGTTTCTTATCAATTTACAAAAAGAGTGTAGTTATATAGTCTGGTCTCCTAGTAAAATGAACGAAGAACTTAATAAAAATGTTGAATATCGCTTTATCGATAAAAATAATAAAGAATATTTTTATTACCATTTAGACTCATCTAAAGCAATGATTGGCCCCAGGTATTGGTGAGCTAGAGCCAATCTCATGACTATCATTGAATCGCATAATCATTTTGGCATAAAAAATCCCCTCTGTAGTATCAGTATAGGTATATAAATCCGGCTCCAGTGGAAGTGAGCCAGAACCATCATTACCTATAAAAATTTATATCATTGGCTCCAGGTGGAGTCAATTTAACTTAATTTCATGACTATCGTTGAATCGCATAATCATTTTGGCAAAAAGAATTCCTCCTGTAGTAGCAGTATAGGTATATGAATCCTGCTCCAGTGGAAGTGAGCCAGAACCATCATTACCTATACTACTCAGGCTGATATCACTGAAATGTTGCTGACTGGGGGACGTCCATGTATCTCCATGTTCCGCAGAGCTTCTCTGATGATCCCCGTTTGATGACCATACACTATGTATACACGTACAAGTACGAACACTGATATGGTGTTAAGTATTGTTGTTTGTGCTAAAACAGGCATATCAATGGTCGCTAGATACATTACGGCCCTGCTCACAACACATCCAATAGCCTACTAGATACAATACTGACCTACTCACAACGTAATGCCTGACATATCATGGGTATGCAATTGCAGATATCAAGTGTCAACAAGAAATGTGTCAGAAAAATGTACGAAGTTATATTTTTGATGAAGAACAAAGCATAACAATTGTAAAATAGAGTTGTCAAATGATAACGTATAGTGCTTTTGACTTGAAGCTGTTCCTCATTAAATAATAAATAAATGATTCTTCATAATATTAAAAAATGCGAAGAGTGTTTCGTGCCTGGTCACTGCATGTGTGTTCATCTTTAGCTTGATGACGGTGTGAGCCTCGACATCGAAGCGACGCTGATGCAATACACCAGGAGCGTAAACACAGTTAAACGCTTGTTACGTTGAATAACCTCAACGTTTCTTAACGATGTTTATAGAAGTATTTGTGTTAATTGTACTGATAACTTGTACTCCGTGAACTTCAGAGAGCTGCATGTGATCGAGTCGTTACAACCCAATTAACAGTAAACGCTTAACGACATACACAATGCACTTATTCTTATCATGATCTGGTGCACGTGATTCCCAAACTTTACAGGCTAATCCTGCAGGAGACACATGGTGCATCTCGTGTCATTGGACTATGACGTCAAATGTGATGTGTTCATGAGCGTCGATTCACACAACATGCCAGTATGTTCCTTTGTGCGTCGAACCAATCTAATATCTCGTGAATATGAGTAGTTCTTTGTGTATTAACCAACATATATGTATTCGCGTTTCTTTTGTCAGTGAGTACAGACAGACCGACAGACACACACACCATATACACACACAGACAGACACACACAGACAGTGCAGCTTTTCCGATTAAGCACCAGCTGCTAATAAAGTTTATTTACATTTGGGGAAGAATTGTTTAATTTACTTTTACTTATTATTATATTAACTTATATTAATGTATGTCTATTTTGTATGACTTTTTGAGGGAGAGTGAGAGTATGTGTGAGAGAGAGAGACAAACACAGAGCGAGAGAGAGAGAGAGAGAGAGAGAGGGGGGGAGAGAGAGAGAGGGAGAGAGAGAGGGAGAGAGAGAGAAAGAGGGAGAGAGACAGAGAGGGAGAGAGGGAGAGAGAGAGACAGAGAGAGAGAGAGCGAGAGAGAGAGAGAGAGAGATTTGCTAACAAGAAGTCTCATCGATCTGTGAATATGCTTTGTGTATGGAACGGTGGCTTTCGTACAATGTATACAATATCCACTTTTGACTTTCATGCGGTTTCTTCCACTATGTTCAGTTGGTACCTATAAACATACTGATGTATGTGTGATGTATGTAAGTCAATCATAATATCTATATTTTTAATCGGAAGTTGTTATCTATAAATCCGATAAATAGCTGGAGAAAGATGCATAATGTAAAATGGAAGTACAATTCACGTGATTATCAAGGAAGTATAATGTATTTTTCTTACTTTGTTCAGTATACCCCACACGTGACACCACCCCACATTTCAAATGCTACAGAAGTCAAGTCCTAGCTGCTAGGCCTTGTTTGGCCAGTGAACTGTGGATGGAGGCGTTATTGAATCGTTTCAAAACACCTTTAATATATATACAATGTTGTATCTGTCACCATAGTAAAAGGCTACTATGTTTGTCGTAAGAGGCTGCTAGTGGGATCGGATGGTCAGGCTCTCTGACTTATTTGATGCATGTCATCGTATCCCAATTGATTGGATCGATGCTCAAGATGTCAATCATCGGATGGTCTGGTCTAGACTCGATTACAGAGCGCCGCCATATAGCTGGGAAAGGCCTTAGTGCGGTGTTAAACATCAAATTATAAAACAAAAAAACAAAAACATCTTCAATAGTTGACAATTTTATAACTGTAAATGTAATTATTATATATTTCACCATGATTATGCTTAGTTTTTTTGTTTCTTGAGTTACTTTTGACATGATGTTGTTCCCCCAACAAGTCAAACGCACGAGATGAATGGCATGGCGTAAGTAAAAACGGAACTTGAGTTTCCAATCAGTGCTTTTCAATCTAAATAAACTCCTCAATAAATGTCTTTCAACGAGCCTAAGGCACGAAACAGTCTCAGTTGCATTACGTGTCATGAACTGAAAAAAAGATGAAGATCACGAAAGATAGGCTGTCATGTCAGGCCTGTATGATAACACGAGTGGATTGGGCAAGCGATCAAAAGCGCAATGCTAGCAAACGCCAGGTCCTGAGATCGTATCCCGCAGGTGATCGGGTTGTTATTCAGCCTTGTCAGCCTGAGGGTCAAGTACAGGTGCACGGGAAACACGACATTCTCCCTTTCGGCAAGACTCTGTTGCAAGCCCGTATCTTGTATAAATTGATTATGAAATATTTGATGTTTGCTGCACCATATCTTCTATTCTGTAAGCTCGAGGAGCGATTGTCATTGCACATAGAAAATATACCCTCGTGTGTTTCGTAACCATCACGTAGTAGTAGGAATATAAATTGTATTATGGAACCTTTGGTTGAAACATACCTATTCTTTTATTCCAAAATACGACATTAACCACACGGATACATATTCTCAAACTAATCTTGCTGAGGTCTCAATGCTCCCCAAAGATGAAGCTAAAGTTATATTGCTATTCCCTATAGCCACTTTAGACACTGCCAATAAATAGTAAATCTGAGGGACCCGCCCCATTTATGGTACAATGTCAAAATGTTTGCAGCCATGCTTGATAAACACCACATATCTGGAAACTACTCTCTAATCAATACGGGAATTGTAGTATTTCTTTAGCACGTAGCATCTCAACAAACACACTGCGTTTTCACAATGTTGTGGTAAGGTTGTGGATTGGTAACGTTGTGATATAACGTTTCCATTACGTTATTATTAGTAAGTTTCACATTTAAGTTGTGAAAACGTTGTGCAGCAGACATCACACAATGTTTTGTAACTTCGTTTCTGAAACGTTGCTGCTACGTCAAAACCAAGGCAATAATGCATTACTTTCGTTTTTATTCAGCATTTGGATTTTCATCCTTTAAACTACTTAAAACACCAGAACGTTATTAATCTGTATATGATAACATCTGATAAAGTGGACATAAGTAAGATACACACCACACCATTTGTCAGTAGCTGTTTACAGATTTTGCTTACTTTATGTAATTGTTTTGGATGGATAAATTGTCGTGCAGTATGTCATGAAAGAAAATGACTTGTTAAATGGCGAAGTGTTGTATCAGCGCTATCTTGTCGTTCAAGATATATGTAGATATGTAGAGATGTATTCGGTATTTGAGGCCACATGGCACATTGTACAGGTGACATTTTCAGGTTCATTTGTTTAGTCACGTGATATACATGATAAATAAAAACTATCTGACAATATAGCGAATGAACGTATAACAGCAGAGGATTTTATAAGACTGATCATTAACATCTTGTTTTTATGCCTATTGTTAAACATCGGAATATACTTTTCTCTAAGATGTAAATACTTATCACATACTAATAAAACAGAAAATGCATCCTCAATTTATCCTAATTGGCAGTTTTATCAGATTCCAATTCCAACGTCCCTTTTTTCACATCTACGTTTAAAATTTACACTGATATTGTGTAATGACACTCTGAATTTACATAATGCCCTGACAAGCGATTGATCATCTAACATACTAATTTACTTCGATCTTGCATTCACATATCAAATATTTATATCATTCTTGCTTTTGGAACTGCCTCTTACATCGTGGGAATATTGCGCCGTGTCTGAAGTGAGATATCTTTACGGTTTTAGAACGAATGGGGGTCTGTTTCTTGTCAAGTGGGCAGTGCTCGGACAAATTGACCTTAATAGTGTTCCTTGAATGTATCACTGTAAACGGTCTGAACGGTATCGTCCCTAGCAACCAGCCCAGAATGCTTCATTAGATGTCTCGGCTCTCACAGATATCCTTATAGGTGCATCAGAAATAACAGTGAAAATACAACTGATCAGAATTGTTGACACTACTAGTTCTGGCGAAACTGAAACGTTTAAGCAATTTAAGAAGCAACATTATTTTGTTTGATTGTTTGTTTGCTGTAAATATATAGAGATGGAAATCAATATCATAATGTATGTATGTATGTATGTATGTATGTATGTATGTATGTATGTATGTATGTATGTATGTATGTATGTATAATGTTTTGTAAAACAGCACAATGAAAACACATATTTTGTCCTGTCTGACGAACAGTGGAAGCAGGAAGAAGGAGGTTGTGTTGGAGCTCATGGAGTATCTCAAACTTGCTCCATCCAAACAAGGCAGTATACGATTTCAAAAGGTACATGATATTTATGGAAATGCACAGTAAGAGAAGGTATTTGTAATTGAGATTAGTTTCTATAACATATGTCATGTGAGTAAGTTTTGTTTTAAGCCGCATTTAGCAATATTCCACAACATAACGGCGAGGTACACCACAAATGGTCTTCCCACATTGTACCCATGAAGGGAATCGAACACAGGCGAAATCTTTAACCATTAGGCTACCCTTACATTGTAGATATCGCTGCAATGAAATTGCATCACAATGCCTTGCAGACCATTATGACGTCATTGAATGATGTTGGATGGTAAATAAAGTCTCACCCTCGTGTCTTTTGATATCAAAATATATCAACACTCGGCAAGCCTCGGAGTTCTTCCTCTTTTATCAACTTGTGTTGATATATTTGATATCAAAAGACACTCGGTGAGATTCTCTATATGTCACTGATTTCGTATTGATATCTCTTGATGTCTATGTTCATGATTATAAAAAAATGTAAGTAAGCAGTATGTGCAAGTTAGTATTGTTGAAGTTCATAAGAATTGACTTCAATATGTATTTGCGTTTATGGAGGTTTGACGTAAAGACAGGTGTGCACGTTTTGAGTGAATCTAAACAGTGTGTGGCTACCGGAATATGCGTCTCTTTCTCCATTTAGGTAAAAGCATATTGAAGTCAATTCTTAAATATTCATTTAAATTAATAGCAATATAAATATTTAAGCACAAGTTTTGTAACTTTTCATGGTAATGAATACAGTATGTGTAAGGTAAAATGTGATACTTGTAGTACCAGGAGGCTTATTTCAAAACATTTCTGTTACGGAGGCAGATGCAGGAATATATCACGCTATCCATTTATTACAGATTTTGGAATAAGGGTGGTGTAAAGGTGACCAACACATGATCTAGACATTCTTAAGCCAAACTGCAAACATATATTCGACCACTTGTGTATTATCGAAACACCTCCAATGGGTACAAACCACTTTGGTTTCAAATGTCGTTGATGTCACACCAGGAAAATCTGGACTTGGTGACGAATATGTGTGGACGTGCCAGGGTAGTTTAAGAGACCGACCATTTGATATTCTGGGGGATTGGAGGAGCTTGTATTTTGTATCATGATTAGTTTGTTTTCTTCAGCCACAGCCACAAAACCAGAATTGTATGTTGTCATAGCGATTGCCATGACATTGACTTCCTACCTTGGTTGTATTATCGTCCATGTATGTGCGTTGTAGCAACCAATCTGGAAGTCTACAGATATATGTTGTGACAACGTAACCTCACAACGTTGTAGCAACCAATCTGGAAGTCTACAGATATATGTTGTGACAACGTAACCTCACAATGATGTAGCAACCAATCTGGGACCCTACAGATATTCGTTGTGACAACATAACCTCACAACGTTGTAGCAACCAATCTGGAAGTCTACAGATATATGTTGTGACAACGTAACCTCACAACGTTGTAGCAACCAATCTGGAAGTCTACAGATATTAGTTGTGACAACGTAACCTCACAATGATGTAGCAACCAATCTGGGACCCTACAGATATACGTTGTGACGACGTAACCTCACAACGTTGTAGCAACCAATCTGGAAGTCTACAGATATACGTTGTGACAACGTAACCTCACAATGATGTAGCAACCAATCTGGGAGTCTACAGATATACGTTGTGACAACGTGGCCTCACAACGTTGTAGCAACCAATCTGGCTATGCAGTCTACGGATATATGTTGTGACAACGTAACATAACAACGTTGTAGCAACCAATCTGGCCATACAGTCTACAGATATACGTTGTGACAACATAACCTCACAACGTCGTAGCAACCAATCTGGGAGTCTACAGATATACGTTGTGACAACGTAACCTCACAACGTTGTAGCAGCCAATATGGCCATGGAGTCTACAGATATATGTTTTGACAACGTTGCCTCACAACGTTGTAGCAACCAATCTGTCTATGCAGTCTACAGATATACGTTGTGACAACATAACCTCACAACGTCTTAGCAACCAATCTGGCCATGGAGTCTACAGAAATACGTTGTGACAACGTAACCTCACAACGTTTTAGCAACCAATCTGGCCATAGAGTCTACAGAAATACTTTGTGACAACGTAACCTCACAACGTTGTAGCAATCAATCTGGCCATAGAGTCTACAGATATACGCAGTGACAACGTAACCTCACAACGTTGTAGCAACCAATATGGCCATGGAGTCTACATATATACGTTGTGACAACGTGGCCTCACAACGTTGTAGCAACCAATCTGGCTATGCAGTCTACAGATATACGTTGTGACAACATAACCTCACAACGTCTTAGCAACCAATCTGGCCATGGAGTCTACAGATATACGCAGTGACAACATGACCTCACACCGTTGTAGCAACCAATCTGGCCATGGAGTCTACGGATATATGCTGTGACAACATAACCTCATAACGTTGTAGCAACCAATCTGGCAATAGAGTATACAGATAAACATTGTGACAACGTAACCTCACAACGTTGTAGCAACCAATCTGGCCATGGAGTCTACAGATATACGTTGTGACAACATAACGTCAAAATGTTGTAGCAACCAATCTGGCCATGGAGTCTACAGATGTATGTTGTGACAACGTAACATAACAACGTTGTAGCAACCAATCTGGAAGTCTACAGATATACGTTGTAACAACATAACCTCACAACGTTGTAGCAACCAATCTGGCCATAGAGTCTACAGATAAACGTTGTGACAACGTAACCTCACAACGTTGTACCAACCAATCTGGCCATAGAGTCTACAGATAAACGTTGTGACAACGTAACCTCACAACGTTGTAGCAACCAATCTGGGACCCTACAGATATACGTTGTGACAACGTAACCCTTACAACGTTGTAGCAACCAATCTGGCCATGCAGTCTACGGATATATGCTGTGACATTGTAACATAACAACGTTGTAGCAACCAATCTGGCCATGGAGTCTACAGATTTACGTTGTGACAACGTAACCTCACAACGTTGTAGCAACCAATCTGGCCATGGAGTCTACAGATATACGTTGTGACAACGTGGCCTCACAACGTTGTAGCAACCAATCTGGTTATGCAGTCTACGGATATATGCTGTGACAACGTAACCTCACAACGTTGTAGCAACCAATCTTGCCATGGAGTCTACAGATATACGTTGTGACAACATAACCTCACAACGTCGTAGCAACCAATCTGGCCATGGAGTCTACAGATATACGCAGTGACAACATGACCTCACAACGTTGTAGCAACCGATCTGGCTATAGAGTCTACAGAAATACGTTGTGACAACGTAACCTCACAACGTTTTAGCAACCAATCTGGCCATAAAGTCTACAGAAATACGTTGTGACAACGTAACCTCACAACGTTGTAGCAATCAATCTGGCCATAGAGTCTACAGGTATACGTTGTGACAACGTAACCTCACAACGTTGTAGCAACCAATCTGGCCATAGAGTCTACAGATATACGTTGTGACAACGTTGCCTCACAACGTTGTATCAACCAATCTGGCCATGCAGTCTACGGATATATGCAGTGACAACGTAACCTCACAACGTTGTAGCAACCAATCTGGCCATGGAGTCTACAGATATACGTTGTGACAACATAACCTCACAACGTCGTAGCAACCATTCTGGCCATGGAGTCTACAGATATACGCAGTGACAACATGACCCCACAACATTGTAGCAACCAATCTGGCCATAGAGTCTACAGAAATACGTTGTGACAACGTAACCTCACAACGTTGTAGCAACCAATCTGGCCATAGAGTCTACAGAAATACGTTGTGACAACGTAAGCTAACAACGTTGCAGCAATCAATCTAGCCATAGAGTCTACAGATATACGTTGTGACAACGTAACCTTACAACGTTGTAGCAACCAATCTGGCCATGGAGTCTACAGATATACGTTGTGACAACGTTGCCTCACAACGTTGTAGCAACCAATCTGGCCATGCAGTCTACGGATATATGCTGTGACAACGTAACCTCACAACGTTGCAGGAACCAATCTGGCCATAGAGTCTACAGATATACGTTGTGACAACGTAACCTCACAACGTTGTAGCAACCAATCTGGCCATGGAGTCTACAGATATACGTTGTGACAACGTAACATAACAACGTTGTAGCAACCAATCTGGAAATCTACAGATATACGTTGTAACAACATAACCTCACAACGTTGTAGCAACCAATCTGGCCATGGAGTCTACAGATATACGTTGTGAGAACGTAACCTCACAACGTTGTAGCAACCAATCTGGCCATGGAGTCTACAGATATACGTTGTGACAACGTTGCCTCACAACGTTGTAGCAACCAATCTTGCCATGCAGTCTACGGATATATGCTGTGACAACGTAACCTCACAACGTTGTAGGAACCAATCTGGCCATAGAGTCTACAGATTTACGTTGTGACAACGTAACCTCACAACGTTGTAGCAACCAATCTGGCCATGGAGTCTACAAATATACGCAGTGACAACATAACCTCACAATGTTGTAGCAACCAATCTGGAAGTCTACAGATATACGTTGTGACAACGTAACCTAACAACGTTGTAGCAACCAATCTGGCCATAGAGTCTACAGATATACGTTGTGACAACGTAACCTAACAACGTTGTAGCAACCAATCTGGCCATAGAGTCTACAGATATACGTTGTAACAACATAACCTCACAACGTTTTAGCAACCAATCTGGCCATGCAGTCTACAGATTTACGTTGTGACAACGTAACCTCACAACGTTGTAGCAACCAATCTGGCCATGGAGTCTACAAATATACGCAGTGACAACATAACCTCACAACGTTGTAGCAACCAATCTGGCCATAGAGTCTACAGATATACGTTGTGACAACGTAACCTAACAACGTTGTAGCAACCAATCTGGCCATGGAGTCTACAGATATACGTTGTGACAACGTAACCTCTCAACATTGTAGCAACCAATCTGGCCATGGAGTCTACAAATATACGTTGTGACAACGTAACCTCACAACGTTGTAGCAACCAATCTGGCCATAGAGTCTACAGATATACGTTGTGACAACGTAACCTAACAACGTTGTAGCAACCAATCTGGCCATAGAGTCTACAGATAAACGTTGTGACAACGTAACCTCACAACGTTGTAGCAACCAATCTGGGACCCTACAGATATACGTTGTGACAACGTAACGTCACAACGTTGTAGAACCAATCTGGCCATGCAGTCTACGGATATATGCTGTGACAACGTAACATAACAACGTTGTAGCAACCAATCTGGCCATGGAGTCTACAGATATACGTTGTGACAACATAACCTCACAACGTCGTAGCAACCAATCTGGCCATGGAGTCTACAGATATACGCAGTGACAACATGACCTCACAACGTTGTAGCAACCAATCTGGCCATAGAGTCTACAGAAATACGTTGTGACAACGTAACTTAACAACGTTGAAGCAACCAATCTGGCCATAGAGTCTACAGAAATACGTTGTGACAACGTAACCTAACAACGTTGTAGCAATCAATCTGGCCATAGAGTCTACAGATATACGTTGTGACAACGTAACCTCACAACGTTGAAGCAACAGATCTGGCCATGGAGTCTACAGATATACGTTGTGACAACGTTGCCTAACAACGTTGTAGCAACCAATCTGGCCATGCAGTCTACGGATATATGCTGTGACAACGTAACCCCACCACGTTGTAGCAACCAATCTGGCCATAGAGTCTACAGATATACGTTGTGACAACGTAACCTCACAACGTTGTAGCAACCAATCTGGCCATGGAGTCTACAGATATACGTTGTGACAACATAACGTCACAATGTTGTAGCAACCAATCTGGCCATGGAGTCTACAGATGTACGTTGTGACAACGTAACATAACAACGTTGTAGCAACCAATCTGGAAGTCTACAGATATACGTTGTAACAACATAACCTCACAACGTTGTAGCAACCAATCTGGCCATGGAGTCTACAGATATACGTTGTGACAACATAACATAGGAGCTGATGTAATAGAGAGTTATTTTGACTCGATTGTCAGCGCACTAAAGACGTCTGCTGCTAAGTTCATTCCACGTGGACACTATAGAGCTCACCTGAAACCTTACTGGAAGAGTTCTAACCTTGACCTCTATCATTACAAGATGCGCCAGGCGAAAAGATTGTGGTCAGCAGAAGACAGGCCTCGGGGTGCCGGTAACGACTCGTATACCCTATACAAACAGGCTAAATGTGACTTCCGACGTTGCAAAAGACAGGCTGAGAGACAATGGAATAAAGAAAAATATATTGAAATAAACTCAGCATGTGAAGTAGATATTGCTGAATTCTACAGGATTGTAAAGAAACAAAGACAATCTAAGACTGTAAATACACACCTCAAGTACAAAGAACTCTGTTGCAATACACCATCAGAGGTGTGCAACTTGTGGGCAGACTACTATGCAGATTTACTATCACCTCTTGACCGGCCGGAGTTTGATAGCGACTTTCGTGTTGAGACGGACTCTAGAATAAACAACATCTCAATGATACCACTTCTGGACGATGATCCTATACTGAAGAGAGACATAGAAATACACGAACTAAAACGACTGAAACAAAGCTTAAAAATGAGAAAGTCACCAGGACCGGACCAAATCACAAATGAACATATCTATTTCGCTGGAGATATGCTTCTAAAACACTTAACTCAACTGTTTAACATGATGATACGAACATGCTACAGCCCTGCACTGTTGAGATCTGGAACAATTATTCCAATATATAAAGGAAACAATAAGGACAGATCGGATCCTGCAAATTACAGAGGTATCACTCTGACGTCAGTGGTGGGAAAACTGTTCGAAAAGATCCTATTAGAGAGAATTGAGAGACATATCAAATATATGGAGCCCGACTTCCCACATAGATTACAATGTGGCTTCAGGCGAGAACACGGTGCAAACATAGCTACCTACATACTCAAAGAAGTCATATATTTCTATACGGAAAGGTCTTCCAACGTATACACGGTGTTTCTTGATAATGAGAAAGCGTTTGATCGCATCTGGCACAATGGACTACTCCTAAAATTATTCATCCTTGGTGTGCAAGGGAAAGCCTGGCATATCATACGTCAGTCGTATCACGAATCTACTGCATGTGTCAAATATGCCGGTGAGACAAGTCGAACGTTCCCAATCGGACAAGGTGTAGGCCAAGGACGTGTCTTATCCGCCTGGATGTTCCTTGTGTATATTAACGAGCTTATAATCCGCCTTGACCATTTGAAACAAGGTGTTATGCTTGGACGTGATCACTTCCCAGTTGTCCTACTCGCGGACGACACAACTCTCATAAGCTCAACAAGTAGTGGCATATGCATGTCCTTACAGACTGTACATCAATATGCTTGCCAATGGAGATTGACATATAATGCAAGAAAAAGCTGTGTTCTGGTGTTTAAAGGTGGAAACAAAATCAACCAACCAGGTTCTTTTAGACCAGGTAACCATATACTGGAAATGAAATCGAACACAATATATGCAGGTTCTATTATCAGTACTCATTTAGAATCCGAAAGGACCAGGAGAGCTTGCGCTAAGGCGAGGAAGAATTTGAATTCCCTGAGAGATATTGGTCTAAGAGCAGGTGGTCTGAACCCAGTCTGCTGTATGAACATATGGCGTAGAGTAATAATTCCAGGTGCCTTCTACGCGTGTGAACTGTGGTCAAATATGTCCAAGACAGAACACAATGAAATTGAAAAACTCCAGCGCTACTTTGCACGTAATGTACAAAATTTTCATGTAAGATCTTCGACCGTTGCAACTATTCAGACGCTGGGATTGTGGACAATGACATCCGTGATTGACAAAATGAAGCTGATGTTCCTTGGGAGGATGTGTAGAAGCAGCTACAGATATGCCCCGAAAAAGGTGTTCTATTTCAAGTGTGCTCAATATATAACAGGCAGTGACAAAAGTAAGTCTGTAACACATGATCTACTCAATGTGGCAAAGAAATATGAATTATGGACCATAATAGTTCACTTTATGAAAACTAACCAGTTTCAATCCAAGGATGTGTGGAACAAAACCGTACAGACTAAAATAAAAGAACATGAAACTGCTCATTGGCACACGAGTCTGCGAGATCACCCTGAATTAAACAGATTTATTAAAATTCACAGTAAGCTTGTACCTCATAGACTGTGGAATATGTGTATTCTGTACAATATACCAACTAGACCTATGTATGCACTTGTGAAACTAGGAACACTACCAATAACACCTGGACAGTGTTTAATGTGTGATGAGGAGTGCGATGACATAATAAAGCACCAACTGCTATGTTGTACAGCTTTAGCTGATGCAAGGAACAACCTCTATGAACATATATTTGACTCTTTAAACCTCGAACAATACATGCGTATTGAGGACTGTGCAGATGACGAAGTCAAACTTGTGACATTGCTAGGTGGTATAACCCCTATTGTAGAGGATATGAGCCTTGACAGATGGGCTGAATTCATATCTTCTGTATCACGAGACATAAGCTCCTGGAACCTGCGATCACTGCTCTATCTATAGACAGTATATCTCATACCAGGACCAGGACATGTAAATATTCAGTATTGCCAATTTCTCTGCATAATATAATGTTCGTGTAAATATGCTGTGTTAACATGATTCCAAATGTATATCACTCTCCGAAATTAATGGAGGAAATAAAGATCATTCATTCATTCATTCATTCGTTGTCACAACGTACATCTGTAGACTCTATGGCCAGATTGGTTGCTACAACATTGTGACGTTATGTTGTCACAACGTATATCTGTAGACTCCATGGCCAGATTGGTTGCTACAACGTTGTGAGGTTACGTTGTCACAACGTATATCTGTAGACTCTATGGCCAGATTGGTTGCTACAACGTTGTGAGGTTACGTTGTCACAACGTATATCCATAGACTGCACTTCCAGATTGGTTGCTACAACGTTGTGAGGTTATGTTGTCACAACGTATATCTGTAGGGTCCCAGATTGGTTCCTACAACGTTGTGAGGTTATGTTGGCACAACATATATCAGTAGATTCATTCATTCATTCAACGTTGTAGCAACCAATCTGGCCATGGAGTCTACAGATATACGTTGTGACAACGTAACATAACAACGTTGTAGCAACCAATCTGGCCATAGAGTCTACAGATAAACGTTGTGACAACGTAACCTCACAACGTTGTAGCAACCAATCTGGGACCCTACAGATATACGTTGTGACAACATAACCTCACAACGTTGTAGCAACCAATCTGGCCATGCAGTCTACGGATATATGATGTGACAACGTAACCTCACAACGTTGTAGCAACCAATCTGGCCATAGAGTCTACAGATATACGTTGTGACAACGTAACCTAACAACGTTGTAGCAACCAATCTGGCCATGGAGTCTACAGATATACGTTGTGACAACGTAACCTAACAACGTTGTAGCAACCAATCTGGCCATAGAGTCTACAGATAAACGTTGTGACAACGTAACCTCACAACGTTGTAGCAACCAATCTGGGACCCTACAGATATACGTTGTGACAACGTAACCTCACAACGTTGTAGCAACAAATCTGGCCATGCAGTCTACGGATATATGATGTGACAACGTAACCTCACAACGTTGTAGCAACCAATCTGGCCATAGAGTCTACAGATATACGTTGTGACAACGTAACCTCACAACGTTGTAGCAACCAATCTGGCCATGGAGTCTACAGATATACGTTGTGAGAACATAACGTCACAATGTTGTAGCAACCAATCTGGCCATGGAGTCTACAGATGTACGTTGTGCCAACGTAACATAACAACGTTGTAGCAACCAATCTGGAAGTCTACAGATATACGTTGTAACAACATAACCTCACAACGTTGTAGCAACCAATCTGGCCATAGAGTCTACAGATATACGTTGTGGCAACGTAACCTCACAACGTTGTAGCAACCAATCTGGCCATGGAGTCTACAAATATACGTTGTGACAACGTAACCTCACAACGTTGTAGCAACCAATCTGGCCATGGAGTCTACAGATATACGTTGTGACAAAGTACCCTAACAACGTTGTAGCAACCAATCTGGCCATGGAGTCTACAGATATATGTTGTGACAACGTAACCTCACAACGTTGTAGGAACCAATCTGGCCGTAGAGTCTACAGATAAACGTTGTGACAACGTAACCTCACAACGTTGTAGCAACCAATCTGGCCATAGAGTCTACAGATATACGTTGTGACAACGTAACCTCACAACGTTGTAGCAACCAATCTGGAAGTCTACTGATATATGTTGTGCCAACATAACCTCACAACGTTGTAGGAACCAATCTGGGACCCTACAGATATACGTTGTGACAACATAACCTCACAACGTTGTAGCAACCAATCTGGAAGTGCAGTCTATGGATATATGCTGTGACAACGTAACCTCACAACGTTGTAGCAACCAATCTGGCCATAGAGTCTACAGATATACGTTGTGACAACGTAACCTCACAACGTTGTAGCAACCAATCTGGCCATGGAGTCTACAGATATACGTTGTGACAACATAACGTCACAATGTTGTAGCAACCAATCTGGCCATGGAGTCTACAGATGTACGTTGTGACAACGAATGAATGAATGAATGAATGATCTTTATTTCCTCCATTAATTTCGGAGAGTGATATACATTTGGAATCATGTTAACACAGCATATTTACACGAACATTATATTATGCAGAGAAATTGGCAATACTGAATATTTACATGTCCTGGTCCTGGTATGAGATATACTGTCTATAGATAGAGCAGTGATCGCAGGTTCCAGGAGCTTATGTCTCGTGATACAGAAGATATGAATTCAGCCCATCTGTCAAGGCTCATATCCTCTACAATAGGGGTTATACCACCTAGCAATGTCACAAGTTTGACTTCGTCATCTGCACAGTCCTCAATACGCATGTATTGTTCGAGGTTTAAAGAGTCAAATAGATGTTCATAGAGGTTGTTCCTTGCATCAGCTAAAGCTGTACAACATAGCAGTTGGTGCTTTATTATGTCATCGCACTCCTCATCACACATTAAACACTGTCCAGGTGTTATTGGTAGTGTTCCTAGTTTCACAAGTGCATACATTGGTCTAGTTGGTATATTGTACAGAATACACATATTCCACAGTCTACTGTGCTTACTGTGAATTTTAATAAATCTGTTTAATTCAGGGTGATCTCGCAGACTCGTGTGCCAATGAGCAGTTTCATGTTCTTTTATTTTAGTCTGTACGGTTTTGTTCCACACATCCTTGGATTGAAACTGGTTAGTTTTCATAAAGTGAACTATTATGGTCCATAATTCATATTTCTTTGCCACATTGAGTAGATCATGTGTTACAGACTTACTTTTGTCACTGCCTGTTATATATTGAGCACACTTGAAATAGAACACCTTTTTCGGGGCATATCTGTGGCTGCTTCTACACATCCTCCCAAGGAACATCAGCTTCATTTTGTCAATCACGGATGTCATTGTCCACAATCCCAGCGTCTGAATAGTTGCAACGGTCGAAGATCTTACATGAAAATTTTGTACATTACGTGCAAAGTAGCGCTGGAGTTTTTCAATTTCATTGTGTTCTGTCTTAGACATATTTGACCATAGTTCACACGCGTAGAAGGCACCTGGAATTATTACTCTACGCCATATGTTCATACAGCAGACTGGGTTCAGACCACCTGCTCTTAGACCAATATCTCTCAGGGAATTCAAATTCGTCCTCGCCTTAGCGCAAGCTCTCCTGGTCCTTTCGGATTCTAAATGAGTACTGATAATAGAACCTGCATATATTGTGTTCGATTTCATTTCCAGTATATGGTTACCTAGTCTAAAAGAACCTGGTTGGTTGATTTTGTTTCCACCTTTAAACACCAGAACACAGCTTTTTCTTGCATTATATGTCAATCTCCATTGGCAAGCATATTGATGTACAGTCTGTAAGGACATGCATATGCCACTACTTGTTGAGCTTATGAGAGTTGTGTCATCCGCGAGTAGGACAACTGGGAAGTGATCACGTCCAAGCATAACACCTTGTTTCAAATGGTCAAGGCGGGTTATAAGCTCGTTAATATACACAAGGAACATCCAGGCGGATAAGACACGTCCTTGGCCTACACCTTGTCCGATTGGGAACGTTCGACTTGTCTCACCGGCATATTTGACACATGCAGTAGATTCGTGATACGACTGACGTATGATATGCCAGGCTTTCCCTTGCACACCAAGGATGAATAATTTTAGGAGTAGTCCATTGTGCCAGATGCGATCAAACGCTTTCTCATTATCAAGAAACACAGTGTATACGTTGGAAGACCTTTCCGTATAGAAATATATGACTTCTTTGAGTATGTAGGTAGCTATGTTTGCACCGTGTTCTCGCCTGAAGCCACATTGTAATCTATGTGGGAAGTCGGGCTCCATATATTTGATATGTCTCTCAATTCTCTCTAATAGGATCTTTTCGAACAGTTTTCCCACCACTGACGTCAGAGTGATACCTCTGTAATTTGCAGGATCCGATCTGTCCTTATTGTTTCCTTTATGTATTGGAATAATTGTTCCAGATCTCAACAGTGCAGGGCTGTAGCATGTTCGTATCATCATGTTAAACAGTTGAGTTAAGTGTTTTAGAAGCGTATCTCCAGCGAAATAGATATGTTCATTTGTGATTTGGTCCGGTCCTGATGACTTTCTCATTTTTAAGCTTTGTTTCAGTCGTTTTAGTTCGTGTATTTCTATGTCTCTCTTCAGTATAGGATCATCGTCCAGAAGTGGTATCTTTGAGATGTTGTTTATTCTAGAGTCCGTCTCAACACGAAAGTCGTTGTCAAACTCCGGCCGGTCGAATGGTGATAATAAATCTGCATAGTAGTCTGCCCACAAGTTGCACACCTCTGATGGTGTATTGCAACAGAGTTCTTTGTACTTGAGGTGTGTATTTACAGTCTTAGATTGTCTTTGTTTCTTTACAATCCTGTAGAATTCAGCAATATCTACTTCACATGCTGAGTTTATTTCAATATATTTTTCTTTATTCCATTGTCTCTCAGCCTATCTTTTGCAACGTCGGAAGTCACATTTAGCCTGTTTGTATAGGGTATACGAGTCGTTACCGGCACCCCGAGGCCTGTCTTCTGCTGACCACAATCTTTTCGCCTGGCGCATCTTGTAATGATAGAGGTCAAGGTTTGAACTCTTCCAGTAAGGTTTCAGGTGAGCTCTATAGTGTCCGCGTGGTATGAACTTAGCAGCAGACGGCTTTAGTGCGCTTACAATCGAGTCAAAATAACTCTCTATTACATCAGCTCCTATATTCCCAGTGTCAAGCATTACATCTACAAGCAATCTGTGAACCTCGGCTTCATACATACTTAGTTCTAAGTGACTAGCTTTTGTCCATTTGTATGGAGTCGACGGTATGTCCGCTTTACATGTAGTGCTGTTTAGCTTGTCATCATGTATTGACACTATAACAGGGAAGTGGTCAGACACATCGAAAGGAGTTGAATCATATATACGTGTCTTGTTGACAGATGGTTGTAGATGTTGAGGTACAAATACATAGTCAATTATGGACGATTGTGTGGAGTTCTTGTTCCTCCATGTCATCAGTTGTCCTACTACTTTACCGCTGTCATAGGAAGATACCATATTCCGCACAGACAGATAATCTATGAGTAGGCGTGATCGATGCGAGTTTTGATTATTTGTTATGTCTGTGTTGAAGTCGCCGCACAGGATAGTATGACTGGTTTGTGAGAGTTCATCAACACTGTCGAATGTTTCCTTCAATCGTTCTTGATAGGCACACACATTCTTATTGGTGGATGGAAGGAGTGTACAGACCACAGATAGGTCAACATAGTTGGGTCGTGATAGCCTTACAGCAACTACTCCGTCATACCCAGGGACGTACGTCTGTATATCACTGAACCAATCTGGCCATGGAGTCTACAGATTTACGTTGTGACAACATAACCTCACAACGTTGTAGCAACCAATCTGGCCATTGAGTCTACAAATATACGTTGTGACAACGTAACCTCACAACGTTGTAGCAACCAATCTGGCCATAGAGTCTACAGATATACGTTGTGACAACGTAACCTAACAACGTTGTAGCAACCAATCCGGCCATGGAGTCTACAGATATACGTTGTGACAACGTAACCTAACAACGTTGTAGCAACCAATCTGGCCATAGAGTCTACAGATAAACGTTGTGACAACGTAACCTCACAACGTTGTAGCAACCAATCTGGGACCCTACAGATATACGTTGTGACAACGTAACCTCACAACGTTGTAGGAACCAATCTGGCCATGCAGTCTACAGATATATGTTGTGACAACGTTACCTCACAACGTTGTAGCAACCAATCTGGCCATTGAGTCTACAGATATACGTTGTGACAACATAACGTCACAATGTTGTAGCAACCAATCTGGCCATGGAGTCTACAGATGTACGTTGTGACAACGTAACATAACAACGTTGTAGCAACCAATCTAGTAGTCTGCAGATATACGTTGTGACAACGTGACCTCACAACGTTGTAGCAACCAATCTGGCCATGGAGTCTACAGATATAGGTTGTGACAACGTGACCTCACAACGTTGTAGCAACCAATCTGGCCATGGAGTCTACAGATATACGTTGTGACAACGTAACCTCACAACGTTGAAGCAACCAATCTGGCCATAGCGTCTACAGATATACGTTGTGATAACGTAACCTCATAACGTTGAAGCAACCAATCTGTCCATGGAGTCTACAGATATACGCAGTGACAACGTAACCTCACAACGTTGTAGCAACCAATCTGGCCATAGAGTCTACAGAAATACGTTGTGACAACGTAACCTCACAACGTTTTAGCAACCAATCTGGCCATAGAGTCTACAGATATACGTTGTGACAACTTAACCTCACAACGTTGTAGCAACCAATCTGGCCATAGAATTTACAGATATACGTTGTGACAACGTAACCTCACAACATTGTAACAACCAATCTGGCCATGGAGTCTACAGATATACGTTGTGACAACGTAACCTCACAACGTTGTAGCAACGAAAATACAACGTTTTAACAAAGGAGAATTGTTTGCTGGGAGTGAGTGAGTTGGTATGTTTTTGCGCCGCTTTAGCAATATGCTAGCAATATCACGACGGGGGACACCAGAAATGGGCTTCACACATTGTACCCATGTCGGGAGTCGAACCCATGTCTTCGGCGTGACGAGCGAACGCTTTAACCACTAGGCTACCCGACCGCCCCTGTTTGCTGGGATCTCATTGAGCTGACTAAAAGTACTTCCTGCTAGGTGACCTCATTTACATATTTATCGGATCGTGACACCACGTTTATCGTTTATCGTACTGGTTGATCACATCAACGTCCGTGTCTGGCATCTGACAACCAGGTTCTCTAATGTTTCCATGGCGTAATCAATAGCCCATGTGTGGGTACATCTGTAGGTTGGAGTAGCGCCGACTCACATCATGCGTTTTTCTCCAAATATTTTTTTTAAGATCTATAGATGACATTTCCAAAACGTTGCTATGGGAGGCATAACATGGGGACAGGGTATCTGATTAGCTGGTTAGGTCAGCGGAAAACTCATTCCAACACTAGGGTGGTCTCAGTACGATGTGACCTCGACCACCACATGACTGCCACATGACCAAGGAGTCTGTCGTGAACCTGATATAATTTATTTCGACTTGTTCCCGTGCTTATCAGCAAACCTTTCCCAGCCCGCATTGCGTCACTTCGTCACACTGTCGCGGGTGCAGAGACGATTGTCGGGACACAAGGTAAGTTGGAGTGTTACACTACAAAGACATACAGGTGGGAGAGATTCGTGGCATTCTGCAGAACATAAAATAGTTCCTCAAACTGGAGAGGTCGACTGTTTTTCAGAAATAACCATCCACTGTGTGAAACTGGTCAGTTTCGTCACATCGAGTGCTGGGAATCTACTCTAACCCAGGTCGAAATTGAGTTACATTTGCTTTAGATTGTAAAAATAATTTACTCGTCTACAAGTGTCGATTACCCATCGAAACAAATGTGAAAAAGGTGTGAAATTTCTAAAATTCAATACCTGTACAGGGACCAGTCATACATGATAGGGTTGGTTGGTTGGTACGAGTTGGTCATGAAAGTAGGCCACAGTGAAAGGCTGGGATCGTCAGATGTTATCACAATTGTATATGTCACCAATATCAGCTGTCAATAGGGCTTCACTGGGGGCTCCATTGTCATAGCTAAGAATGTGTGCAGATGTACACAAAACATGATGACACAGGCGGGTGTGAGGTCTGTTTATTGTTCTGTTTATTGTTCACCCTTGATGACAAACTGACACCCTGGTGAATCCCCTTGGGTGTATCTGAGTGGTTACAATCACTGAACCTTTAAATTACTTATCCTGTTTCTTTCCCGGTCCAGTGCAGAGTGGAGTGTCAATGAAATGTGAAAATAAATAATGGTTGTCAGTTTTCAACAAGTTTGCCAAACAGCACGAAAACAGTTGGGAACACACAGCTGGAATGCAATTAACCTATTCCCTGTGAACATGTGCACGTGCTTTACGTGATTTGCGAGAAAAGTGAATTTAATCACTAACAATCGCAAAATGTGCACAAATTTACCCGTAGGAAAATCTGGTATAAAACATGAGCAGGATTGTACTCTCTCATCACATGAGACCGTTTACAAGAATGAACATTCCTCGACTAACAGCAGAGCAGAGGGAGAGAGCCATCGGTATGGTGCAAATGGGAGCGACGCAGGAACACGTTGCCAGGATCATCGGTCGCTTCAAATGCACCATCGCCAGACTTGTCACACGTCACAGGCAAACTGGCAGTACTGCAGACAGGCCGAGGAGTAGAAGACCAAGGTCACGACCCCACAGGAAGACCGGTATTTACAGGTGATCCACCTTTTGTCCAGAGTCCTAAGTGTGACGTAATCATCTGCAAACAGCCTTGGACATCCAGTCAGCAGAAGGGCCGTTGCAAGACGAATCCGCCTGTATGGTCTCCGTTAACGTTTCTACACCTACGTCACAGACCGAGCTTGGCCAGGACTGTACAGCAGTGGCAGCCGAGAAATTGGCACAGTCTTGAATAAAATACAGCCAAGAAATAGAATCACATATAATCCTCAATCATGATAAAAAATTTGGGACACTCTGTTAAAAGGAACAGTGCTTAATAATTTTAATAATAGTTGTCCAGAAACTTCCAAGATCTGTTGTCATATCAACAATTACAAAAAACATTCCTTGTATGTACAACATTACCATAGTTTTGCTCAATTCCCATATTCATTCCATATCATTATAATACACTTGCTTTAATATATAATTGTTATAATCTACCTCCTTTGCATATTGAATGTACCTGTGTGTTTTAATTGTCACTTATTGTGCGTATATTTTGTATTTTGTCACAGTGTAATATTGCCACTATTTCTTTATGGAATGTTATGCAATACATATCTCAACTAAAACCTCTTGGTTGTATGATAGTTTGCTACAGTTGTGTACTGGCGCTGCAATTCGCAATGCAGAGTTGTGTCCCTTGGGCACGTCAGAAACCTATGACAGTGTATTTGAATCCCGGTTCGCCCCGATTTTGTTGTGCTCGTGGGTTTCACCGAAGTGGTGAACGTCTGATACCTGCATCACTTCGGGCTTTCCTCCATCAAGCTGACACGGATATAAGTGGAATACTATTCAAAACGGCGTTAAACCCAACTCCCTCCCTCACTCTCGGTACGGTTCCGTTTGGTTAACTGGGTTTGTTTTGTGATTACTTTCGGTTTAGATTTGAAATATGTTTAGAAGAATGTTACAATATTCAAACATCGTGAATATAGCATGCAACTATATTATGTTTTAGGAAAATAATTGCGAACTACAGACCAACCTGTTGATTTGCTATGTATCTAGAAGCAAAGTATATATACCGATGTATAATCTCTGCCGGAAGATAAAAATACTATCAGAGCAATAAATGTTGCAGAACCGTAAACCGCCGCATGAAACGGTATGAATCATACATTACATACAGTGAACTACTTTAAACAATACTGTGCTCAACTCTGCACAGCAAGCGCCATACATGTGATTATGAAGACAACTACTTACAAATTTCTGATTTCAAACCCGTTGTTTTACGCATTCTGTTTATTGAACAAAGTCATACTTTATATAGGCCTGGTATTTAATCGTGTTGAACAATAAGTTGCAGTAGCAGCTTAAGATTGAGTGCGCGACAGGCATGACATAAGCTTTCTCCATGGCTGCCTGAATAACATACGACACATTGCAAAGGTCGTACGCAATAGAGCTGTTCGGACCAGGGAGATAATAACTCACTCGCAGTGATACAGCTTGAATAAGATACGATGTACAGCATTGCAAGGTCAGTGTGTGACAAAGCTCAAAACTAAGCATATAGCTAAAGGAGATAATCTATTAATGCGCAATAGTTTATTCTTACAAAATATAGACTTGTTAAGTTCAGTGAAATGAGGTATATATTTCCCCTAAACAGTTTTACCTTTTTTAAAAACAAAATGACCACATTGCATGGGCTATCTGCACTACGAAATGTGACTAAGTCTCAGAATGCGACTAGCCATTGGTTAAAACATTAAGTCACTCTTATTTCTTTTTCAAAGACTCCAATTATTTCAGAGAAACAAAATCTTGCTATTCTCCAGTCACAATTAACCTTATCCTTATAATAAACAACCATACAAACCTAGTGACCAGTGTTCCAATAGTGAGATAAAAATATTTATATTTATAGTTTAAAAAGCCAATATCACATATTGTACTTCCAATTTTTAAATAATTTACTGTAAAATTTCTCTGTATTTGATTCAAAATTTAACATCACTGATTCAACATCAGATGTAGCGTGGGGTGCTTCCAAAATGTCTTTCTCACTTTCCTGCTTATTGTTAAACTAATCCCTTAAATCTGACACTATCGGACCCAAACTAGCCTCTGTTCTATTCTTTCCGTGTCCCCCACTTGAACATAAAGTAGCTCCAGCTTTCAAGCACCAATCTGGGGGCACGGGTGATGAAGTTAATCTGAGGCGCCACTATTTGCTGTTCGAATCCTGGTTTGCCCGGGTTATGTTTCTAGGTTTGTCAGCAACATGTCCATGTTCGTGGGTTTCGCCAAAGAGGTGTACGTCTTGGCCATGCATCACTTCGGGCTTTCCTCCCACATTAAGCTGACACGCCCAGATGTAACTGGAATAATAAACACTCCAGCTTGATAACGGTGTAAGAATCTACATCGATACATCGCCAAATGCAAACTAAAACTAATTATGTATAAAGTTGTATTTTTCTTCTTTACTCGCCAACTTCTAGAATGTTAACCGGAAGGCTGTTCAAAAGGGTTTTAAATCCAACTCACTAACTCATTTATAGGGCACGGACAGAACAGAGGAATCTGCGTTTCTTTTTACATACTTGTTCAGTGTTAAATATTGAGTTACATTTTACATGCTTCAGGATTGGTCACTACAGTGAATAATAACTAGATTGTCATCATTATACGATTTTCAGTATTTCCAAATCTGCACATCACACAATAAAAATGTATTAACATTCAATTACCAGTCCCTAAAACATATGAATGCTAAATGCAATAAACCAGAAGTTGTTATTTATAAAGTGGCATGTTTTCTTCTTTACTCACCAAGTGCTGCTGGCGGTCGGGTAGCCTAGTGGTTAAAGCGTTAGCTCGTCACGCCCAAGACCTAGGTTTGATTCCCGACATGGGTACAATGTGTGAAGCCCATTACTGGTGTCCCCTGCCGTGATATTGCTGGAATGTTGCTAAAAGCGGCGTAAAAACATACTCACTCCATCCAACATATCTAGAACCACAAACAAACTGATAACTGAAAGACTGCATAAAGGAGCGTCAAGCACAACGCACTAACTCATTTACGTAGGACGGACAGTACTGAGGAACCCGCCTTGCTTTCAACATGTTCAAGTCACTTGTTCAGTGTTAAATATTCGGATGCATTTTACATGCATCATGATTGGTCACTACTGTCAATGATAACTTATATTGTCATAACTATCAGATATTCAATATTTCCAAACCTGCACATCATACAATACAAATTTATTAACATTCAATCATCAGTCCCTAAAATACATGAATGATATTAAACAGTTATTCCTTTGTTTCAGATGGCAGCTGCCAGAAAGCTGGAGAGTCTGAATGAGAACTTCTTGACCTGTTCCATATGTACGGAGGGATACAAAGACCCCTGTACTCTGACCTGTGGCCACACATTCTGTAAGGGCTGCCTGGGGAAATTCCTGAAGACCAGACAAGACGCCATCAGAGCCAAGTCCATCTCGTGTCCCTACTGTCGTCAGATGACGCGAGTTCCCCAGCCTGACAAACCAGTGGGGGAGTGGGTGAAACAGATCAAGCCCAGTTTCCTCATACAGGGACTTCTGGACACTCTAGCCTGTGGGGGAAATACTGATCATGGTAAATAAATGTGATCTAGAAGAAACCGAAAGATGACAATATTATTCCCAGGGGCCTAAGATCCCTGGCCGCATCTCACCAAAAGACGGTATTAGTTGTCACTCTGCCTGGTGCTCGACATTAAAAGGATAAAAGAGGGACTGGTAGACTTTAAATTCAGTAAACTGTGCTTATCTATGTTAAACTCCACTATCTCAGTGAGCTGCTACTATAAAACCCTCTTTTTATCTGGACTGGTAAAGGAACGGCACACACAAGCCCGCACGAACCTCGCGACATTAGTGCAATAAACTTGAAAGCGATGTTAAACGTCTATTTTAAATTACAACGTCGCCGATTCAGTTTCCACTGAAACCAAGAACCCCAAGTAGAATATCTTAAAGGAGATGGACCGTGACGCTATCACACAGCAGGTTTGCTTTCCTGAATGACCGAGATAATACCAAGCCAGGTTCAGTCTATGTACGTTCATGCGTCATCAAAATGGTGATGGTAAACTGTTTATTGTTGATAAAAGTAATCAAGAAGAAACTGAAGGGTCACCTATATTAATCAGGATTATCTAGAATAAACCTTTATGAGTTCAGTTTCGACATCTATGCATGTTGATTATCCCAGGGTAAAGAAAACACGTTGAAGCGCACTGATCAGAATTCACATTTATACTTGATTCACCCTCCTGTGTAGGCATATATCTTTAAACAAACTTTATCTCATTATTGTGTTTGCACGTTTGATGATGTGACAGGTTTATCCTTGACGTGTTCAGATACAGAAAACCGCTGCCATCCCTGCCAGGATTTTGGAGAAAGTCATCCGGCCAACTCCTACTGTCAAGACTGTGATGTGCCGCTCTGTGAGAGATGTGTGAAGATGCATGCATCTCTTCCTTGTACGTCAAACCACGTAATTGCTGACCTTGGTGGAGCTGTGAAGGTCACTAGACGACAGAAGTGCGCGGAACACAACGAAGTCATGGATTTCTGCTGCAAAGACTGCAATAAAGCAATATGCCACAAGTGTTGTGTCATATGCCACAGGAAATGCGACTCTGTGGTCACTTTTCAGTCCATGATGTCTGAGATGAGAAGTGTTCTTACACACAATAAGGGGTTGATTACACAGAGCTTTGACGACATGGGCAGATCACTTCAACAACATAAATCACAGATTGATGCGATCAGCCACAACAAAGACAAAATAAAGTCACAAATTCGACAGGCCTCACAGAAAGCCTTGGCCGTGATTAAACAGAAGGAGAAACAGCTGCTGGAGGAGCTGAATGAGATGACAGAGAAGCAGTCTGGACAAATGAGGGGGCGGATAAAGTCAGGGGAAATAGACATGCAGATGTATCAACAATATATAGAGTACATCACCCAAGTGTTGAAGTCTGGGAGTGAGACGGACATGTTTGACATTTACCAGATGTGTCAGTCTGGGGCAATCAAAGAGGCAACAGACAGGGATGTCACTTTCACAGACAGTGTTCGTGATTCAAAACTTATATTTGTGAGTGAAATAAATGAGAGGATATTACACAAGGATGTAAAACTTGGTAGAATTAAACCGAACGTTTGTGACGTCATGGATACGCAACTTGGTAAAATACAGAGTGGCACATTTGACGTCATGTGCAGGCCGGTGTTACACAAGACAGTCGGCATCAAGGTCGATGGCGACAGGGAGCAGCCAGATCCATATGACGTCACAGTCCTGGTTGTGGATGGTGAGGAGACACTGGTGGTCACTGACAACAGCAATACATGTCTGAAATCCTTCTACACAAAGAATAACATATCACGATGCAGTAAACTGGATCTTGCAAGTAAGCCAAGCTCTGTGACGAGGCTGGGGAACAACCAGGTGGCTGTATCATACCGGTCACACAATGAGATTGTAATAGTACGGGTGACCCCTGACCTTGTACTACAGTCACGTGTCACAACAAAGAAGAAGTACACATGCCTAACAGCTTTGAGTCCTTCAACATTAGCAGCAGGTTGTTGGGATCCTTCCTGTGTTGATATCCTGGATGTTTCGGGGAAAGTGATGAGGTCAGTCAGTACATTCAACACTGGGAAGAACCTGATGCGTTACCCCAGCTTCCTCTGTGCTACAGACAGGGGCAACATCCTGGTGTCAGATGCTGGCTTACACTCTGTCTGCTATATCACACCAGAGGGAGATGTTGTGTTCACCTACACCCCTACAGGAGGGAGCAGGCTGGTAGGACCACAGAGTATCACAACTACCAGCACAGGACACATCCTGGTGGCGGACTACTGGGCACACAAGGTGATACTAATGACACCAGCAGGGGAGTTTGTCAGAGACCTGCTGACGTCACAGGATGGACTACAGGATCCATACGGCTTGATGTACTGTGACTGTAAACTGTATGTGGCGGAATGTTATGGAGATGCTGTGAAGGTATTCAACTGCAGTATTCCCCAATGAGACGCCAGGAAGCAAAACATACTCGGATCACGTCGCCGGGATCTTTTTGTGATGAAAATTCAGAAATGTGACCCAAATGAACAGTTTGTTTTGTATAAAATACCCCAAACGCCAACCACATTTGAACATAGATTACAGTGAATGAGTGTATATGATAATGCGCCGCTTTTAGCAGTATTCGGGCAATACCCTCACCACAACGGGGGAACATTGACCAACCGAACGTGGGACATCGGCAGGACGAGCGAACGTTTGTTTCCGCATACGCCTGACAAGCACATAATGAACTATTAGATTAGTTGTAGTGGCTATTTTCGGTTAAATGTTGGGACAAGACAAGACTAATGCAGGTCGTAGACGTTTACAACTTTGGAGAAACCCACGAGCTCGAAAACGGTGCTGACAAACCTAGATAATTAATCAGGGCCAGTGTGGGATTCAAACCCACAACTGTAGGTGCCTATCACGTCTAAGGGACGCAATTACGCAATCAAATCTCGGCGCCACAGGGTACAACATACGTTCTCTAAGGTAAAGGAATCGAACCCTGAATAATGCACTTACTCAAATAGCTACACGTTCACTTTCATTATCCAGCAGGGACCACGAGTGGCCCAGTCGTCTAAGGCGCCGAGATTCTCTGTGCAGAGTTGCGCCGCTTGGGCACGCCAGAAACCTATGATTGTGGGTTCGAATCTCGGTTCACCCCAATTATGTTTCTAGGTTTGTCAGCACCATACCCATGCTCGTTGTTTTCATCGAAGTGGTAAACAACTGAGGCTTGCATCACTTCGGGCTTTCCTCCCACATTAAGCTGACACGCTGTGATATAACTGGAATACTGTTAAAAGCGGCGTTAAACCCAATTCACTCACTCACTCACTCATTATCCAGCAAGACTGTTTACTAACGTTTCTATCAGTATCTCTCGCTGATAATACTTTTACTGGTGCTTTAGGCATCCACCTAAGTACTCTATAAACATTTAGTATGTATTTAATGACTGCAGAAAATGTGTGTATTTTAATATGCAGCTACATTTCAAGGTTAGGTGGGTTTTTTATATAATCTATATGTTTTATTCATGTTTCAAGAAATGTATCCTAAGCTTTACCAGACTGGATTTTTTAGAGTTTTTTTGTTTGAATAAAATGTTATATTTATGTTATGTACAATATCTGACACTATCATATAATATAACTCATCTGATCTTTTCTTACATTTACTGATGCCTACAAACTTCACCAATTTGTAGACTGATAGGATAACCGCTATCAATAATGTGAAAGTCATATTTCATGTATATTTAATAAACCTGTCAGTGATATACGCGTTTTAATATCCCATGGGTGAGTTTGTTTGTTGTATTACCCCGGACACAGAAACATCCCAGCCATATAACGGCGGTCCGTAAATACTCGAGTCTGGAGTCACTGGAGGCTCACTGACTTGGTTGATCGTATCATCGTATCCCAATCGTATTCCAATTGCGTGGATCGATGTTCATGATGTCCATCATTGGATTGTCTGTTCCAGACCCGATTATTTACAGACTGCCGTCTTACAGCTGACATATTGCAGAGTTTGGCATTAAACAACAAACAAAACTCTAGTTTGTGGTGAGGGAGGCCGAGGGAGTCAGTCATGCTCTGTTATAGTGGTGACTGAGTGTTACAACGTATAACACTGATTGTATGTCTTCGCCGCCGATCGCGAAAGTGGAGTGCAAGGATTGTTGTTAACAGAGCCCACGACACACGTGGACCCGTGTTAGTGCTGCAAGCCTGTTGTCTGCATATCCCATATTCGACTGTTTGTATACAGGCTGATATCACTGAAATGTTGCTGACTGGGGGACGTCCATGAATCTCCATGTTCCCGCAGAGCTTCTCTGATGATCCCCGTTTGATGGCCATACACTTTGTATACACGTACAAGTATGGACAATGATATGGTGTTAAGTATTGTTGTTTGTGGTCAAACAGACATATCAGAATATCTACACCAGCCATTAAGGCATGTTAATGTCTAAGTGCTTATATATATGGACACACGGATATATTCCGTACAGGGAGCACAGGTGTCTGTGCAGAGTTGCGTCCCTTGGGGAAGCGAGAAACCTATGATTGTGGTTGCAAATCTCCGGTTTTATTCTAGATCTGCCATCACCATACCCGCATACGTGCTCGTTGGCTCCAGTCATTCATCTATCAGTGCCCTGCTCACAACACATCCAATAGCCGCTACATATATTACTGCCCTGCTCACAACACATCCTACAGCCGCTAGATACATTACTGTAGTGATCACAACACACCCAATAGCCTATAGATACATTACTAACAGGCTCAGATCACTTCTTATAGGCAAACAAATAATATACTGCCATGCTCTCATCACATCCATTAGCCGCTGCATACATTGCAGACCTGCTCACAACACACCCAATAGCCAACTAGATATATTACTGTCATGCTCGCAACACATCCAACAGGCAATACCATATACATTATTGCACTGCTCACAACATTCCCAACAGCCGCAAGATGCATTACTGCTCTGCTCACAACATATCCAATAGCCTACTAGACACATTACTGTCCTCCTCACAACACATCCATCAGCGGCTAGATACATTACTGCCCTACTCACAACACATCCAATAGCTTACACTATATACATTACTGCTCTGCTCAAAACACATCCAATAGCCACAAGAAACATAACCCGCCCTACTCACAACACATCCAATAGCCTACTAGATATATAACTGCCCTGATCTTAACATAACCAATAGCCTCTAGATACACTACTGCATTGCTCACAACACATCCAATAGCCTACTAGATATATAATTGCCCTGATCTTAACATAACCAATAGCCTCTAGATACACTACTGCATTGCTCACAACACATCCAATAGCCTACTAGATATATAACTGCCCTGATCTTAACATAACCAATAGCCTCTTGATACACTACTGCATTGCTCACAACACATCCAATAGCCTACTAGATATATAATTGCCCTGATCTTAACATAACCAATAGCCTCTAGATACACTACTGCATTGCTCACAACACATCCAATAGCCTACTAGATATATAACTGCCCTGATCTCAACAAAACCAATAGCCGCTAAATACATTACTGCCCTACTCACAATACAATGTACATCCAATAGCTTATACTATACAAATTATTGTCCTGCTAACAACACATCCAATAACCACTACATACATTAATGCCCTACTCACAACACATCCAATAGCAAATAATATATACATTATTGGCCTGCTCACAAAATATTTAATAGGCGCTAGATCCGTTACTGTCCTATTCACAACACATCCAATTGTCACTAGATACATTACTGCCCTACTCACAACACCGCCGAAAGCATATATTATATACATTTTTGCCCTACTCACAACACACCCAATAGTCGCTAGACACGTTACTGCGCAACTCACAACACATCCAATAGCTGCTAGATACATTACTGCCCTACTCAAAACACATGCAAAAGCCGATAAATACATTACTGCCTACTCAAAATTCACCAAACAGCCGCTAGATACGTTACAGCCCTATTCACAACACATCCTATAGCCAGTACATTTATTACTGCCTTACCTAGCCTACTCGATATAACTGCTAGACAAAACCAATAGCCGCTAAATGCATTACTTCTATGCTCCCAACACATCCAATAGCTGCTAGACACATTACTGCTCTACTCACAACACATCCGACAGCCGCTAGATACATTACTATCCTACTCACAACACATCCAATAGCCTACTAGATATATAACTGCCCTGATATCAACATAACCAAAAGCCGCGAGATACATTACTGCTCTACTCACAACACATCTAATAGTCGCTAGATACATTAGTGCTCTACTCACAACACATCCGACAGCCTACTAGATACAAAACTTCCCTGATATCAACATAACCAAAAGCCGCGAGATACATTACTGCCCTACTCACAACACATCTTATAGTCGCTAGATTCATTAGTGCTCTACTCACAACACATCCAACAGCCGCTAGATACATTAACGGTCTACTCACAACACATCCAATAGCCGCGAGATGCATTACTGCCCAATCTCATTAAAATCAGATCTTAGTTCTTGCTACCGCTAAACAATGATCTGAGGACATCCCATTAGGGGTCACGTCAGAACGACCTTTCATCCGACTAATCAGAGTGTCGGCTACCAGATCATGAAAGTGACAGTCGGAATGCGATTTCTAATCATGCAGCCTCGAAAACTTTAAAACGGGGTATTCCGAACGATAGTTACGGGGTTAACGACTGAATCTATACAATCTAGACCATATAATAGCCATTCGAGAATGTTCTTTTGTTCAGGTTTCAATTTTTTTTCCAGAATTTGGTAAAATATGTTTCGAAGCGTAGTTGCCAATTTGAAATTGGCGCCGCAAAGCACGAGAAAGCTGCCTTCTGATTGGCTAATGTCAATAATTCCATTGGTCAGTCAGGGTTCGCGAAAGGTCGGTCTGACGTGTCCCGGAATGGGATGTACTCAGATCTTTGTTTTGAGGCAGCGAGAACTAAGATCTGATTTTAGTGAGATTGCATTACTGCCCTAGTCACAACACATCCCACAGACACTAGATACATTACTGCCCTCCTCACAAGACATCCAATAGCCAACTACATATATTACTATCATGCTCACAACACATCCAAGAGCCTATACTAGATACATAATTCTGCCCTGCACAGAACAAATCCCCAACTGTCATCACCACGGCTAATGTGGCCCCATTCATAATTGTATCACTTGTCATCACTACGGCTAATGTAGACCTACTCATTGTAGTATCAACTGTCATCACCACGGCTAATGTAAACCTACTCACTGTAGTATCAACAGTCATCACTACGTCTAATGTAGAACTACTCATTGTAGTATCAACTGTCATCACTACAGCTAATGTAGACCTACTCACTTTAGTATCAACTGTTATCACTACAGCTAATGTAGACCTACTCACTGTAGTATCAACTGTCATCACTACGTCTAATGTAGACCTACTCACTGTAGTATCAACTGTCATCACCACGGCTAATGTAGACCTACTCACTGTAGTTACAGCAGTCATCACTACGTCTAATGTAGACCTACTCATTTTAGTATCAACTGGCATCACTACGGCTAATGTAGACCTACTCACTGTAGTATCAACAGTCATCACTACGTCTAATGTAGACCTACTCACTGTACTATCAACTGTCATCACTACAGCTAATGTAGACCTAATCACTGTAGCATCAACTGTCATCACTACATCTAATGTAGACCTACTCATTGTAGTATCAACTGTCATCACCACGGCTAATGTGGCCCCATTCACTATAGTATCAACTGTCATCACCACGGCTAATGTAGACCTACTCACTGTAGTTTCAGCAGTCATCACTACGTCTAATGTAGATCTACTCATTTTAGTATCAACTGGCATCACTACGGCTAATGTAGACCTACTCACTGTAGTATCAACAGTCATCACTACGTCTAATGTAGACCTACTCACTGTACTATCAACTGTCATCACTACAGCTAATGTAGACCTAATCACTGTAGCATCAACTGTCATCACTACATCTAATGTAGACCTACTCACTGTAGCATCAACTGTCATCACCACGGCTAATGTAGCCCCCACTCACTGTAGTATCAAGTGTCTTCACTACGGCTAATGTAGACCTACTCACTGTAGCATCAACTGTCATCACCACGGCTAATGTATGTATACTCACAGTAAACACTGACAGCTGACTGGTGAATAGTTAACAGCAGGCTAAATGGTGAATACATGTCGTTAAGGCTAACTTCAGATAGACGAATTGATAACAACTGTCCGACGAATAGTACGTAAACGAATTGGTAACAGCTGACTGGTGAATAGTTTATCAGCGGACTGGTTAGTAGTCAATCAGTCAGTTATCTTCTTACTTTTGTTATTCTTACAGGTACATATATACGTTCTCTGCCTCATAGTATTAATTCACCTGATGAAAGAGTAAGCATATACTCAAAAACGTTGTGTTCCTCATAATAAAGAAGTTGACATTCATACATTCTCTTCCTTATGTGTATCACTCAAAGACTTGATCCTTGCATCTTCATCCCTGCAATGGACACGTAATAACTCGATCTTTATCTAATAAAACCAAAAACAAGGTTTCCCTGTAGCTTGACATTTCGAAGTAAGTTTGTAGTGAGTGCAGGAGGTCAGTCGTGCAGTGAAGTCGTTTTTTGTCGAATTGGACGTCCAACAAGGGTATAGTACGTAATTATGCAATAATTTATTTACTTTTCTTTCATTTTCTCTTCTCAGTTGCAGATACAGTAAGAAGGGGGGCATTGGCCTGCAGCGCAGTTGTTGACACACCATTGATCTTGACTTGCTAGTCCCTCCCACACACCTGTAGCTCGACAGACACCTCCCGGTACTGGGGTTGGGGCCGATGTGGGGTTGGGTGTAGTAGGGAACGGCTGTGTGGGAGATTTTCCTGACTCAATGATCCTAATGTCAGCGCAGTTGACGAAGTGTTCCTGAGGACCAAGCCCAAGACCAGTTCCTTCCTCGTCAGTTCCCCAGTTATAACCTGGGAGATTGGAGACACATAATACCCGCCAATACACGACAGGAAGTGACGTCATCTGGACCGGAAGTGACATCATAGACGAAGAGATTTTTGTAGACAAAGGGATATTGAGCCCCCGATGACGTCAGAAGTGGATAATGGAAGTAAATATAACGGTAGTTCTCTGAAAAGTTTATCACATGCTGATTGTGGCGAATACTGGAATGCCGATCAGCTGTAGCCAGGTTTTTTTTAATGTAGCGCCCAGCACCATCACGAGGCTATGTGATCGGTTTCATTCGCATGGGTCAACACGTGATCGGCCAAGGTAGGGACAACCAAGAGTAACCACCCCGGCCTAAGATCGCTACATCCGACTGCGCCACCGACGTAAAAGGACGATCCCAGCCACCTCAACCGCTTCCCAAATACCCGGATTGCACAGAATCTCCCACCAGACCGTACGAAACCGTTTAAGAGCAGCAGGCCTACGAGCAAGTGGTCCTATTCGACGCGCCATGATGATTCAACAACGACTGTATTGTTGTCGTCAACACAGGGTATGGCCTCAACTGCGATGGAGAGATGTCTGGTTCAGCACGGGTCTACAGACGTCGGGGAGAACGTTACGCCGAAAACGCGTACAGGAAGTGGACAGGTTTGGTGGGGGTAGCGTTATGATGTGGGTGGCTATCTCTCATCATGGCAGGACAGAGGGCAATCTTACGGCTCAACAATACATCAACGAAATTCTCCTACGCCACGTCCTCCCAATTGTAGCCAACGGCAACGGCGTACTCCAGCAGGACAACGCTCGACCGCATACAGCACGGATCACAAGAGCCTGTCTACACAACAAAAACGTTGATGTTCTCCCCTGCCCTCCTGATCCCCAGATTTCCCCCATTTCAGAGTGGCATTCAGCGTGCTTTTGGCCACTGTTATATGTGAATTCTGAGCGTATTTTGCAAATCAAAGATCAAATATATTTGCCTAGGGCCAAAGAAGCTTTTGTTGCAAGCAGAATCAAAGGTGGTTTGTTCGGTGAACACGATTTGCATTTTGATATGATTGCACTTTATGTGGATTTTAGGTAATATTTTGTTGTGTATTTACAGATAGCCTTCTGAATGCCTATAGTGATGAACTTGATGAACTCCCTTTGAATGTGCGCCAGTTAGCTGGACAGCTACCAGGCACAGTCCAGGGCAGATTCTACTTATAAAAAATATGGCAATGGATTTGCTGCTTGGAAAAGGTGGGCATACGCTAATAATATGTGTGATCAGTTGCCCGTTTCACATTTGCATTGTGCTATTTATCTGTTGTCTATTGTGCAACAGAGTGAAACATTATCACCAGTGTTAACGGCATTTTATAGTTTAAGGCATGCTCATTGTAACATTGGACTAGAGAGTCCCACTGAAAATAGCCTTGTCAAGAATGTTTTGGAAGGAGCAAGGCGCAAACTGTCTAAGCCAGTGGTTAAAAAGGAGCCAATCACAGTTGATATACTTGAACGGTTGTATGATTCAAAATGATCAATGCATCTTTAATGGATCTGTGAATAGTATCTATGTGTTTATTAACTTTCGCCGGATTTTTAAGATCTGCAGAACTAATTCATATATCTCGATCTGATATTTTATTTTATAAGTCACACATGGTCGTTTTTATTGAAAAGTCAAAGACGGATATTTACAGGGACGGCGCATGGCTTGTTATTAGTAGGACAGATTCCTTTATAATACAGTGTTGTTTTATTGTGAAAGTGTGCATTGTTGGATGCAATGATATTGCTTGGCCGGCGGGCCTTTATAATACAGTGTTGCTTTTGATAATACTGCATATACTATGCGAGTTGCACTGTATATAATAAATTATGAAATTCATTTGTAACATATGTTCATGAATAGTTAGTATTTCTGTTTGGATTTGCATATACATGTCATGAGTATACTGTATACCCTCCAGTATTTGCTGCTGCATCCGTTGAGGAAACATGGTTCCACATGTTTTCTTATAAAAGTTTTTATATCTGGCTTTACGTGTCGGGCTTCAGCAAAATATAAATATTCATAGCAGATTGCTGACAATGAATATACAAATGTGTATAAATGAATATCTTTGTCTTATACTATACGCAAATAAATCGGCCGTGTATCACACAGCGTAGTCCCATGTTATGGTGTTGTGTCTTGATTAAGTATGTAGGGGATAAGGAGAATTTCATTTTTTTATACCATGGGGACATCGATGCAGATCCACGAATGTGCACACAGGCTGTGGTTGTTCAAGATGCCTTCTGACATAAACAATTTCGATTACTATTTTGAATTTGTCTCGGCAGATATTCGAGATTGATTATTCTCTGGCGTTGACGTTATGAATTGCCTTTTCAGCTGGCTGCTTGGAAATGTAGAAGCTTTGAACCTCACACAATTTTTTGTTAAGCAAATCAATGTAAACACGTACACAAAATTTTATGTAAAGCAAATCAATGTAAAAGCGTACACATACCTGCTCGGTAGACCCACTGCAGCACACAGTGAGAACAAGAAACACCTACAGGAAGCTTTGCTTTGAACTTAAAGCCCTCACCTCTGACCCTATCTCGTTCTTCTCTTTGACGCCAGAGGGCGTTATGAACTTCAGAACTGTGGTGTCGAGACACGTCTGAAGGGCGTCTCTCTTTAGGTCTCCATCAGCGCAAAGCTTCATCGTGAAGTACCCGAGATGATTGGCTGTTAGCTGGATAGTGACATCAATGTCCTGTCACTGTGTGTACTGGGCGCGAATTGCCCCTGTGTCGTACTCCCCGCCATCATTAGGAAGTGGTCCCTGATACGGGTCGCCACAGGTCCCGCACTTGCCGTCATTTGTCTCCCACTGGTTCTTGAAATGGATCACACGAATAATTAACAACCGCAAGTAACCACTGGTACACGTTATTTACAGCAATGGTGACAGCGAAATATACAGCCTGATGCCTGCACTCCATGCACCTTACAACAATACAACATTTCCCTATACCGCATAATAGTTATTCCAAGCTCGCTATGGATTCAGCAACTGAGGCCTTACATATAAAAATATGTTTTCTTGTTTTTTTATAATAATACAGATTAAAATGTATAAATGCAGACAAGAGAGTTTGAGTGACCCTGGCATGGCGAAGACGGTAATAAAAGGACCGAGCAACGCCATCATATCACTTAAGATACTGTGTTTGTGCCAAACAGGCTAGGCATCCACTGGCAATGTGTTTGAATGTCTCAATAATTTCATTGCATAATCTACTTTTCATCTTTACATTTTGATGCAAGATCACACATTGACGGCTCCGAATATATGGGGGGTGACTGGTCTTGGGTAGCATACAGAAGGCCTTCTGTTTCACTTTTCCGGCCAGCCAACTTCACCCAAGCGAAGGACTCTGCAGGGTTGCTCATCCTCTCAATACACTGTATATGATCATAACTTGATGCAGTGGTGGTTCAGATAGCCTCTCCTAGGACAAACTGAGTCTGGGCCTATTTGATGTGGCACTTCGCTAGATTGACACTCATTTCCGTACCGTGCCTTTGGAATACCTTGTTTTCATCATGAGTCTTGACATGCTACAAAGTGGATCATCAGACAAATACGTGTATGCAAAAGTGCACAATAGATTTCTATCACGAAGAGCCTCCACGTTAATCAAACCACGCCCTTCCTTTATAATTGGTAAATATAAGCGATTGAGGGAAGATCGAGGATGGTGGGATCTATTGTCAGACATGATTCTTCGTGTGAGTGTGTCAATACCGTGAATTTATTGTTTCGTTCAATCAACAACACCAACAGAATAAGAAAAGACGTGTACAGCATACATATTTTTGGCTTTAACTCCATTGCAAGCGTTCAGCTCTGAACTTCAGATTTATTTAAGTCCACATTTGTGCTATGCAAGAAGTGTTTCCTTCATATGGGCATTCTGGAGTTTGTCCCTAACCTGCACCCCTAAGTACGTAAACGTCTTACCGAAAACCCTCCACAGAACAGTTGATTATCACCGTAGTTTGCAGGAACAGAGAACCCCGCCCTCCACATGCTCGACCGATCCGGAGGGACAAACAGGTACCCGTGACCTCTGACCCCCGAGAGGGATAGAAGCAGTACAAGGCAAACTGATTTTGACATAAGGCCCCTCATGGTGACTCAGTCTGCGATGTGAGACATATGCCTTGCCTTGAGAAACATGCATCTTTTATATAGAAATGTGATGTCTTGAGAAATATTCGTCTGTAATAAATATATGTATACCCTTGAGAAATATACGTCTTTTACACACGTATACTCTTGAGAAACACACGTAAGTTATATAGATATGTATAGCCTTGAGACATATACTTCCTTTATGTACATAATACGTATACCACTTGAGAAATATACGTTGTTTTTTATGCATACGCATAATCCTGACAAACATACATCCTTTATATACACACGTATACCCTTGAGAAATGTGCGTCCTTCATATACAGATGTATCGCCTTGAGAAATGTGCGTCCTTTATATACATGCGTATACCCTTGAGAAACTGGAGTCTTTTAATTACAGAGGTATACGCTTGAAAAATGGGCGTCCTTTAAAAATACGTATTCCTATTTAAAGTGCTTCAAGAAAATTCACTCACCTGATTCACTTAACAACATGATATGGATGTTAATCAAGTACGTAAACCCTTGGGTGTTTTGCAGAAGTGAAACACGTAATTGGATTGTGGTCCTGAACGTCCCTGAAATGGCATGTTGTTTATCAATGTCGGTGTATTAACATCTGCTCGGTCACAAGATAGCATGGACGTGTAAGGAGAACTCGTTCATAAGCATATTAAAATCCTTTTAGCATTTGTGGTCAACAGGTCATGTGTTTTATATCTACATTTGATATTAACATTTTTAGGCAACTATGACTTTACAATCTCTAGACGACACAATGTCATTCCATCATCGTAACGTCAAAACATCATGACGGCATCGTTCCGTGTTCTAATGGTTGTGCGTCTGCCCTGGGAGCGGAGGGTGGGGAGTCGACCCCGACCGCATCCTACCAAAAGACGTTAAAAGATGGTACTTGTTGTAACCCTGCCTGGCGTTCGGCATTAGGTGAGATGAGGTGAAATTGGGTTTAACGTCGCGTTCAAGATTATTGCGCTTATATAGCGACGAGCATGTACGTGTGTGCGTGTGTGTGTGGCTGTTTGTACTAGTCCGGACTAATGCCGATTTATAGTGCCAGCTCATTGAGATACCATCCCGCAGTTTAACATGAATACCCCTCTCAGACACAGTATACTGACTCCGAGCCGACGAGTTCTTGTTTTAGCCCCTTAATACCGAGCGCCAGACAGGGTAACAACAAGTACCATCTTTTAACGTCTTTTGGTATGACGCGGCCGGGGATCGAACCCCGGACCTTCCGCTCCCCGGGCGGACGCTCTACCGCAAGACCACGGAGGCGGCACGCGCGCCCGGCATTAAGAAGACAAGGACTGGTCGGCTCAGAGTCAGTATAATGAGTCTGTTAAACTGCGGCATAGTATCTCAGTAGGCTAGCACCATAGATCGGCATCAGTCCGGAGCAGCGACACATACGTTGTGATACCTGGGTTGGCAAACATGTAGTGAGATGATTGTGTAAGTGAGTTAAGTGGTTGAGGATGTGACAGGTTTGAGTATTGATACGTGCAGACTTAGGTTTGGGGGACTTGGTGTGCCCGTACTGATATCTTTTGTTTCACTCACTTATGTGTTTTTTTCACTCAATAAATGTTTTACGCATCTAATGACTGAAAGTGTAGATACTGGCCGGCCATTCTACATATGAACCCAAACAACGTAGCAATGTACAATTCTTCTTTTTCTTCTTCACAGACACACACTCACACACACACGCGCACACACACGCAGGCACACGCAGGCACACACACACACACACACACACACACACACACACACACACACACACACACACACACACACACACACACACACACACACACACACACACAATATAAGTACAATAATCTGGAACCTCATTTAGATAACGGAATCGTAACGTGATAATGTCATTATGTCCTCAATACGTCACAATCTCAGCACATCATCGTGAAATCATAACGTCAACATTTCATCATGGAACAACGGAATTACATCATCGTGACGTCACATGTCCGTTATATCATCGTGAGGTCACAATGGCATGACGTCATTGTGGCTTCACAACGACATAACATCATCTTAACGTCAAGCTCCTGCTCCAGAGAGAAGACAAACGGTTGATAGGGGGGTAGTCAAGGCGACGGTGATTATAGGGTGCTTCATACAGCAACACCTAAATTTCCTCCTCGATGACTGGCGTCATCCATTTATTTTCTGAAACGTGTCTGTACTTAAATCCTGGCTGGATGATCATGAAATAGTTCTAATTGTATTTGACATAGTCGAAGGACACAGATCTGAGTGGTTCGTTCGGGTTTCTTAGCATACACAAAATAATGGTGAGCGGTTATCTACCCGGGGACGACTCTCAGGTAAAATAAAAATATTGATCAGAAACATTTCAGCTCAACTTGGAAAGTGGACAAACGTTTGTGATGGTGATGTATTTATTTTACTAGATATGGATATATGCGCTTAAACGAAGGACTTGTTGTATGCAGGTGTATATATTCAGTCTGGTAATAACCAGTAACGTCACTGAACACGCGGTATGCCACTATTACAAGATGATCAGTTGCCCACGTCATCTAAATGTATTATTGTGTATATCACAATTGAAGGTGATTTAAACCCTAGAACTGGTACGCTCCCTCATTTTGTTGAAAACGATATCCTTGAATGCTTGGAAGGTAATGGTAACAAAAGGTGGAATGTTTTATGTATAGTTTTAGAATGAAAACTTTCTCAAGATTCAAGTTATAGACAGATAGGTGCGGTGTTCTTAATATCCACATCATGATCGAAAGATGTGAGTCAGATGCGGGTGATGGGGATTTCACTTTTATAAGTAACCAAGACGCTAGCATGGTCGAGTATATGGTATGTTCATCTGAGTTATTTGATGTACGTATTGGTTTGGTAGTAAAAGTCCACATATTTTCCTCCTACAGTGCATCTACGCTCGCTTCATGCAACTGATCAGTAAGAAAGTGATCTATTGATGAAGCTTGGTCCGCGACACAGCAGATTACTTTGATATAATTGGTCATAAGATGATACATCCTATGTACTGGTAAAGGCAGTAGATACAGCATTCATTAGCATCGATGCTAGTGTTAAATATATCACTGAAACCTTATGTATGGCTATATCAGATATGAAAAGAAACGTTTGCATTGACAAAACCGTATCATCAGTTTGCTTGTTTCGTGTGTTGTTTTACTCCCCACTCAGCAATATTCCAGTTACATGACGGCGGTCTGAACATAACCGAGTCTGAACCAATCAAATCCAGTGATTGACACCATGAACATCGATCTACGCAATTGGGATACGATGACGTGCATCAACCAAGTCAGCGAGCCTGATCACCCCGTCCCGTTTGTCTCACGGGAAGCACAGGTTGCTGAAGACCTATTCTACCCCGGATCTTCATGGGTCGGATAATCAATGGATTGATATTTGAAGGGAGTAAAATGCATATGTGTGAATATATTTAGAAGGAAACAAGAATTGATTTTATTGGAAAGTTTCACCGAATCCAGAATCAATATCATGTATCGTGTAGAAAAGTTAAATTTTATCAAATGAAACAATACTTTCTCGAGAAAAGCATTAATAATTCAAAAGTCTTTTTGTCAACTGTTGAAACTCTGAAGGCCTAGAAACTCTCAAGAGGAAGCTGGTGACCCATCCAAGGACTCTCCGCGACCGACGTTGATCAACTTCACCTGATTTGTGACCTGTGACCTGTGACCTGTGCGCTGAGCGCTGTGCATAGGACTAGTTGCCACCAACATATCTCACTCTGTACGGAGCTTTGGAATCCAGTACAAAAAAAGGAATGGACATGTCTTCAGGTTTTAAAGTCAAGCCAAAAGTTGATAGTACTGATGCACGGTTTGGGCAGATTTCTTTTTCAGTTAACACATTGGCCTTATATGTAGCATCATTTGATGTGTCACTTATACCAAATTTTTGGATCAAACAATTAATGTAAATAGCATACAAACAATGGTTATATTGTTTGTGGGCTTTTCATGTAGGACAGCCAGACGTTGGATGACAGCTGGCTGGGACAGAATGGGTTTATTCCAGTTCTGTTTCCTCTTTTTCAGTTTGTGCATTCTACATATGACAATATCACGCTGAGACTTCGACCACTCGGAAAGACATTTAACCAGGCTTTTACATTAATATCAATTCTTTAAAACACTTATTGTTCTTTTCTTTTCGAGACTGATTGGATTCAGTTCATTATTTAAACCTAATTAGTACCTTGCACAACGGACATTTAATCAAACATTTCAAGTTTTATCAATATATTTATAGTCGCACATACAGTTCAGGGGAATTTACAACATGTTTCACAAACTGCCTTTCCCCCCGTCCAATGGGTGATACGGATAGGGTACATACTTGAAAAGGAAACGGTAGGTTTGTCCGGTGGAGATTTAGCGTTAATATTGTTATTGGGCCTATTGGAGAAAAAATATTAGAAAGTAGTGATGAAAGTTTAGTCCCCGTTCCAAATCACTCTGGACGGAAGGACAATGGTGCAATATGATTGCAATGGCCATTAACAGATACATTCCTTGAACACGGGGAGTGTTAAATCACACATATCCTTAAGATTGGTGTTGAAATGTGATTCCTTGCAGGCTACAATAATATTCAGCAAGTTGGACTTTAGGCTAGTTTAGTGTCATTCACTCTATTTTAAGAGGTATTTTGATATTATATATTAATTAATAATTCAATTTAACAGGTAAGACATCACAGCAGTGACATGTTTGATTTTGTTTGTTGTTTAACGCCACATTCCAGCTTTATGACAGGCGGTCTGAAAAAAAATCAAGTCTGGACCAGACAATCTAGTGAATAATATCACGAGCAACGATCCACGCAATTGGGATACGATGACATGCATCATCCAAGTCAGCGAGCCTGCCCACCCGTTCCCGTTAGTCGCCTAGCATGGGTTGGTGAAGATCTATTCTAACCCGTATCTTCACGGGCCTACAGTAAGATGTGTTCCTATAACATAATTGACATAACTGTAGACTAAATCAAGGGGTTTTGTACTGATACTAGATATCAATTCGAACTACTTCTACAAAACTGTTAATTAAGATTGAACCTAAAACGAATTACAGCGTCTCTCTCCGAGCCCCACAGCCTGTAACCGACGCGTGTGATCCTATCAGACACTGGTTCTTGTGGTCTGTGTTGACGTCAGAAATCCACTTAATTGAGCGGGGTTATATATATAGATTTGAAGAAAAAAATATATCTAATTTTTATTTTGTACCCTAAAATGTTTTTATTTAGACGTTTGTGCGGCATATAACTTGAAAATACAGTATGGATTCATTTCAAATTTAGGGAACAGTTTCCATACCTCAAGAAGAGGTGCAGTGCAAAGGTTTGTTATGTTTGTTATGGATTTTCTGAGAACATGTTGCTATTTTCACGTTTTGAACTTAGAAATATGTTGTAGTAGAGGTCGTGGTGTATGATTGAGCCCTACCCACCTTTTGCTTTGTTCACCAGATCCAGGATGATCCACAATGTCAGGATCCAAAACACAAGATGAAACGAAACACACGCTTTGGACACTTTGCATGTCCTCTTCGAGCGAAGTATGGCTTCTGTCGGATCGCTATCGTTGCATCAAAAGTCAAGTGGTCATTACCATATTAACATGTTGCCAGAACAGAACTCCTGTCATCTCTGATGCAAAACCTATGTCCTAAACTTTGGGTTGATATACAGAACTGTGTACGTGATTTTCTTTTGCCCTTCAGTAATTGTGTTGTACTTTGGCAGATGTGCAATTCGAATTTGTATGTATACGTTTATGAGCATTATTCAAAATTCTCCTGTTTATGTGCGCATATGTGTTTTACATATCATAATTCACTTTATGATAATTGTAAATAGATATTGATGTTCATGAGAGCCAGTATAGTTTAGTTTGGAATATTTAACACAACAAAACAAGAGAGTTTGGATTGAGTGGGGATTGGCTATAACACAAGGTATTACCCCTTGTACTAAGACCTGGTTTCTCCTTGGCGAATACTTGTGCAGGCAATAAACAACATCTCACATGACATCGCGCATCTTCCATCAACCTGAGATATCACTGGGGAGGTTTCAATGCCCAGCCAGTAGGTTGGTCGGTTGGAGTTATACAACAGTGAACGAACTAACGGGGAATCAGTGGTTAAGCTAAATTATGGTATGAAGGACGAAGAAGCGTGTGTTGGTGAAAATATAATACACGAGGGCGCGGACTTTCTTTCTTTGACATAAATAATTCAACGCTGGACCCACGTCAAAACAAAACCAACTACACCAAAGTCAAAATGAACAGGCGGTTCCCATGTTGTGGGTACCAAACGTAATGCACGTATTGAACGAATGGAATAGTTCATGTTGATCGGGTGGATACAAATTGGCTGAAATTATTCGTTGGAAATGATGCACGTTCAGAGCAATAGAGTGACGTCACAAGAACTATTGATGGGATGTTTCAAGTACGCCGCTTGTGTCTGTGTTTCATCAAGGGCTTGGAATACAAACCAACAAAAGGAGGTGAGATGCATGGACTAAAGTACCCAACCTACTACTGGCAATCTCTACTCTTTTCTACTCGCTACATCGCGATGACATTTCGTCACAGGTAATTATGGAAGGGACACGAGCCAATCGCATTCCTGTTACCTGACAGTATTTAGCTTTATAGTGAGGTAGCTGCAGATGAATAATGGCCCGACCGAACCAGTGTCATGGTAACAGAAGGCGAACCCATGTTGATCGGCGGTTTTAACGCAAGGACATCAAATGCGAATGATTACATTCTTGTTGACAATTTTGTTTTGGATGAGTTTGGTTGAGATGGGAAAAAATGAGAAAAGAACTTGACTCTGAATTAATTTTAGATAATACCAACATATCAAAAGAGAGATATGGTATGGACAATGGTAGAACGAATAATAATGGTAAACATCTTATTGAAATGTGTAGAAACCTTAATTTATTCATATGCAATGGCCGCATCTGTAATGATTACAAAATAGGTAAAACTACTTGTCATAATAAAAGTCTTCTTGATTATTTTATTGCTTCTGCACCATGTATATCTTTAAACAATGACTTTGATATTCTTGATTTTTCACCCCTTTATTCTGTTGTACACTGTACAGTCGCTTTCTCCTTAGAAAGTTGTGCAAAAAAAAGCAGGACAAAGTTGACAAGCATGAACAACTGATGACCAAACAAAACCAACAACATATCAGTTGGATAAATCCAGTTTATTGCTTAATAACATGGACAATGATTATATTGATATGTGGAGGTAAAGCGCTGGTTCGACGTTATATAATAATGCCGATGTCATGATTTAGGTCAATAGGTTAGTCGATGACGTAGCGCGCGTTCTAGATTAGGCAGCAGGTAAAACATTTGGTGTTTGGAAAATGACGGATCAAGGTAGAACACGTGCTTCTTGTAAAACATATAACCCTTGGTTTCATGAAGAATGCAGAGACACGAGACGGTATTATCGCAAAGCAAAACAGTGCTACAAGAAAGACAGAAACCCAGTAAATTGCTCGTTTTATCGGCATGAAGGAAAACTATATATAAATTTTTTAAAGAAACATTAGAAAATGCAAAAATGAAACTAGTAATATGTTAAGAAATCAACATAAATATTCACTGGAAGAATTGTGGAAAACTCAAAACAACCCTAACAAGATAACACGTACAGTACCCCAAGTTTGGAAGTATTCCATTACGTTTAGAAAAACATAAATGAGTCATACCACGATGATGCTAGCAATACTGATTATGGATTAAATCTCAACAGTGGATAATATTTTCATTTAAAATATGTCAGCATAAATCTTAAAGGCTTCTAAAAGAAAATAATGTGTGCCTTCATGGAATTGACTTAAGCATTTGACAGCGTTTGGAGGGTAGGCCTTTGGCATAAAATGTTATCTCATAATATAGATGGTTAATTTTTATCTTAGTAAGTAAGATATACAGTAATATCAAATCATCTGTGATGGTAGATAATTAATTATCTAATTACTTTTTTTAGTTATTTGGGTGTCCGGCTGGGGGGAATGTATCGTCATTACTATTCTCTATAATTGTTAATGACCTAGATGTAAATCTTGTCAGTACAGGATGTGTGAAGGTTTCAATATCAACTGTGTGGGTGATGAGTATGTATACATGTGCATTAAATTGCTTATTTGCTATACGCTGATGATCCAATACTCCAAGGAGACAACCCTAAAGAACTCCAGACATCCCTTAATATATTTAAAGAGTATTGCGATCTATTGAAGCTTAATGTAAATATAAAAAACAACAACTTAGGTTATAATATTTGGTGGAGGACCTGGAAAAACATAAAAGATATCGTTCCAATTTGCTTCTTAATCTAGTACATAACAATGTGTGCTTTGATATTAACTTTCTAACCCATTAAACATTTATTATCCAATCCTTACAACGGTATGTTTGCATTCTCAAATGAAAAGCTTAATTTAAAATTCCTGAAACTAGCTTCATTGTTTATTGTGAATTAGGATGATTCCCTGTTAATCTTACAATAGCTAAAAATGATCAGATGCTGGTGTAATATAGACACAGTTATTTACCCACTTAAATTGCCTTCATGCGTTCTTTAAGGTACGGAATTAAATACACTATTACAGCCTCTAACAATGTCGACTGGTTACGTCACATGAAGAATATTTTTAATAACTGTGTTAAGCTTAAATCTTACCCCAGTTCTGTATCTGAAATACTTTTCAGATCCAATTATGACATTTAGGTCTTGGAGCCAACATTTATTCGCAGAGACTGGCAGCTAGAAAAACACATGTAGAGAACTTAGAAAACTCGGTAGCGATGGAAGGCGACTTTCATTATCTATTTAAATGTTCAGCTTTCGAAAATACTAGATGTGTTTATATTTCTGATTATCATTGTAAACGGCCAAATCTTTTGCTGTTTTCTAATAAATATTCTGTCATTGAGAACTTAACTAAATTTATTGAATTGTAAACGGAACTGTATGATTTCCTCTTCTGTTATTATTACCAAGTTATCATAATCATTTCAAATACTTGTGAAAATATGCACATTTTCACGTTCCATCGTGGGAGTTTTTTTTGTTTTGAAATATACATTTTGAATTGAATCGGTACCATAAGTATGGCAGAATCAGACAAGGATATGATGGCTATTGCCTCAGATATGATCCATAATGTGGTGATAAGTGGAAAGCATGTGTCAGGAACAGACTATGATATGACTGTAACGGCTCCATTCCTTAATCTAGATATACTATTTATTCAGTTATCAATATCAAGAACAGCACAGAAGGTATGGTTTCTCAAACTTCCACTAGGTAATGTAATTTTCCTATCAGTAAAGACCAAATATTTTATAGATTGCAATTTTTTATTATGATGCTACGTTTTGGTAGAGATCCTTATATCGTTGTCAAGCAAGAGTCCAAGGTTCTATACCGACACGAAACGTTCCATCATAATTGAATAAGGAAGTTGTCATCCATAAAATATCTTGTCTTTACTGAATTTCTAAAAATGCCAATCGAACAGTTCATATTTTTGCTACATGTACTTGTAGATATGAACAAAGATGACAAGTGCAAGCACATGTACCTATGAATCCACCTGATTAATCAGGTCGTTGCGAAAGCAATGCCTTCCCATGACAAATATAAAACAAGGCGAACGTCAAACGCCCTATATATCTATGCAACAGTTGTTATGATACTCTGTCAATTCTCACGGTAAAGATAACATATTCATGTTAAAGCGCTTCAAGCTGTTGTAATAATTACAACCTGCTGTTTCTTGTATATAATCTAATAGTCTTCTGAGTGGACCTCACAAACACTTTTTTGCATGCAAATATATATGCAGACGGAAGCATGTATCACATGAATGTAATAATTTGACTTAACTGATGTCAGCGTTTTATTGAAATAGGTGCACCCGAACGGAAACACACTATCTACCAATTCTAATTTAGTTGCATTATTAACATAAGCAGAGTTATGAGACTTTGGGAGATGCTGCTATACATGTCCCCCTGTCTGCTGTTTTGTTAAGATGTCAAGTGGATAACTGATATAACCTTAAGAAGCATGGTCAGATCAAAATCCCCCATCGCTAGGAATATTGTTGCTAATAAACATGTATAGGTTCAACTAAATTAATCGTCACCATATTGTGCCAAATGTGATTCAGTTCAAACTAAGAATACCCTTTTCACTTTCCAGAAGGTCATTCATGGAGCCCTTCCGCATTAAGATGGTGGAACCATTGCCAAACCCAACCAGAGAAGAACGCTTGAAAATTCTACATGAAAGCAGCTACAATCCGTTCCAGATCAAAGACAAGTATGTAACTTTTGACCTTTGGAGTGATTCCGGTACCGCTTCAATGAGCCAACACCAGTGGGCTGCCATGGTGGATACAAGCGAAGGTTGCATCAATCCAGAGAGCTTTGACACTTTTGTTGATAGCATCAAACGTTTAACTGGATTTCCATACATTCTTCCCGTTCACCAAGGCAGAGCAGCAGAACATATTCTCTTCTCAGTTCTAGCTAGGCCAGGTCTCACTGTATTCAGTAACACAATGTATATCACAGGGCGTACAAATGCTGAACTTAGTGGAGCGATAGTGGTAGATGTCCCTTGCAAACAAGTTGTTGGTGGATACTTCAATGGAGATCTTGACTGTACACGGTTACAGGAAGAGCTCAGACAGGTGGATGCAGGCAAGGCTATTGTCATCTTGACTCTAACCAGCAACAATCAAGCAGGACAGCCAGTATCTATGGCAAACATCAAACATGTTTCTGAAATTTGCAAGGTGCATGATATTCCTCTGTTTATGGATGGATGTCGTTTTGCAGAAAATGCATATTTCATTAAAACACGAAACAAGATGTATCAAGATGTTCCCGCAAGAGATATAGCTCTGGAAATGTTCTCCTACTTTGATGGAATGTACATGTCTGCTAAAAAGGATGGATTGTGTAACATTGGTGGCTTTTTCGCCACTCGACTCTCTGATATATATGTAAAATTCAAAAGACGAATGATCTACATTGAGGGCAATTCCAGCTATGGTGGGTTATCTAGCCGGGATATGGAAGCTGTAGCTAGAGGTCTCTGGGAAGGAACGGATGACAGGTATCTGAAGTACAGAATTGAAAGCTTGACCATGTTTGGAGACATCTTGAAGAATGCCGGTGTCACATTAGTAGAGCCAGTAGGTAGTGCCATCTATATTAACGCTGCTAAATGTTTACCCCACATTCCCACAAAACAGTATCCAGCTTGGGCCCTGCACTGTGCCCTGTATGTAGAAGGTGGCATTCGATGTAAACATCTCCATGATGTCTTGAAAGTCGATGATACCAATAAACGAGAGAATCCCCAGCAACAGCACTTTATCCGACTCAGCATACCAAGGAGAACGTACACCTTGTCTCATCTCATGCACATAGGAGGTGTTTTCAAGAGAATTTTGGAGAAAAGGGGGAGTATTTCTGGTGTATGCATCAAGAGCCCTTCTGAACATTATTTCTCAGCTATCATGGAGCCAGTGAGGAAATGTATCGTTGGTTAGATTTGTTTGATGTCTTCCCTTCACTGGTTAATAGTGTTAACTGTATGTCTTTTGAGCATTGACATACTATGAGGTATCGACTTTGAAGATTAACAGACTTGAACATTCATTTTTCTTGAACATTCATTTATTCACATGACGTACTGAAGGAAAAGCTTCATTCCTTCGTCCATGGGTCTCTTGTTTCAAAGCGCGGGGTACCATAGATATAGTTACATATCTATCTTCAGGGGTTCAGGTCAATTTGTCAAAAATAACAGCAAATGCAATCTGACTGAGAAAATAATATCTGGAATGCTGGACTTCCTCCTTGATAACGTCTGTGTAAAATTTTAGAGTAAGACATTTCGGCAAGAATTAGACATCCCCATGGGCACCAATTGCACTCTCCTTCTTGCTAACCTGTTTCTTTATGCATGTGAATCAGAATGTCTGCTCGGATTGGTCAAAACAAGGTAATTTGTCCAAGAACTTAAACTTAAGCTTCAGGGATATCGATGATCAGATATCGTTTAATAACCATCAAACAGCCTATTCCTTTCCACTTATTTACCTATCTGAACTAGAAATGAAAGAGACAAGTGAGACCGCTTTATCTGTTTCATATTTAGATCTATGCAACACTCTCCACAATACTGTATGAGGAATGACTTCAACTTTCCAATAGTCATTTTTGAGGTTCTAACAAGCTTTCAAAGAGCGTCATATGATTCCTACTCTTACTCCTTGTTCGTCCAAGGTTACAACATCCAAGGCCTCGGTTAAGCTTTCAAAACGTTTGATGGTAGACATGTGGACGTCATTTCCATGTTTGACGGATCAGTGACGACAATTCCCTTTTTTGGGTATTTTGACTTGTCTATGCATGTGTACGTGACAGGTGTTACAGGTGGAGCAAGATACGCTCATCTTTTCACGAACAACTGGTATCATCATTATTGGATGGTGATTCGTGAACACGTACACATAATATAGTCGGAATTTTACAATCAACTCTGTTTTTTGCAGAGGTTTCTTGTTTATATTGAAAGGATTTTGTCGCCTTTATTTACTGTGTATATATATATATATATATATATATATATATATATATATATATATATATAGTTAATTTATTCATTATGATGAGGTAGTTTTCAAATTGCTTTTCTTTACTACCATGGCATTTACATTATTTTTTGTTGTATTTATTTACCTTGAAAATGACTTGGTGTTGCTATAAGGCAGCGTATTTTTCAAGTTTATTTGAGGACTGTCATTGGCAAAATTTATATGGAGCTGAAGTTATTTACTGCTTTTCACAATTTGTCTCTGTACAAACCGATTTCCTGGTTAACCTTCGCGTTCAGCTTGGGAATCAATGTTGTGTGGAAATATGTCGAAGCCAGTAGCAAGAAGGTGCATGTAGTGTATTGTGTAATACAGTGGATATACAGTGAAGTAGCGGATTTAGATTGGTTTTTTTAAAGTCACAATAAACTCGGATCACAAACAATAAACTTTGAGATTAAGTTTAACCTCACCAGACCAGACTGTCATTACCTTCCACTGCAGGAGTTATGACCACTTCCGGAGACAATAACACATACACCCAACACAATTGATTGATTGATTGATTGATGTTTTGAGACTAATTAATCAAGCCTATAGCTCCGAGTCTTCTGAAGGAAATAATGATAAATGGAACTAATGATTTACCACAATCCCAACTAATTAGTAAACAACCAACTCAGACCTTGAACAAACTACAACAGAAAACAAATATGTGTTGATGTTTGTTCAGGTTTGTTTCGGTTGTTATTTACCTCCACACTTACCAATACTCAAGCAAAAGACAGCCCTCTGTAAGTAATTGAATCCTGCCTGGAGAGTCCAGTGATGGATATCATTAGCATCGACCCACACAATTGGAATACCAACTCACCGAACCTGACCACCCTATCCATTCAGTCACCCCTTCTGATAAACAGAGGTTGATCGGAACCCATAGTCCACCAGGAATCCCAACAACAACAAAAATATTTACCAGATTCCTTTATAATAAGAAATGGTTTTCAATATAGCTGCCATGGTCTTTCCATAGGGTCATATTATGAACCGGATTGGAACCTCACGGAGGTGAGAACAAGCATGTGAAGTTGCAGCTTCAGAGGAGAAGACGCCGACAGATGAGCTAAACACACGATGCAATCTTGTGTGATTATGTTCAATTAATATCTAATTTGATTTTGGAACGTTGGTTCTGGAGACGTTTCATTGAATACATGCATGCCGTCGTTGTAAGTTGTAACATTGATGAAACAGCGTCTGGGTTTAAAGAGCATGCTCGATTGTAGTCCCCTAAAGTTGTGAGACACGAAAGGCTAAAGCTGCAGGGAGTTTGCTCGACAAAAGGAAAACAAAAGTTAACTCTGGGAAAGTTGAAGTCATCCAACTTGTCATGCAGGCTTGTGGAGTGTGTCGTATAACTCTGAATCTTTATACGTAATGTAAATATGAAACAGATGAAACGGTCTCATTGTCTCCTTTATTTCTAGAAAAAATGCCAATGAAACCAACTCTGCATCATGGGTGACTATATTAACCTGTGAGTAAATGTATTTTTTGTTTCCTATCTTTTTTTCTTCCTTGTTTTTTATTCCTTTGTTGTCACAGAATATACCGTGTACACAACCTACTTTCACCTATCGAGTTCACATGCACAGATACACTAATGTAAGATCAGATAATGGCTGATAAAGATAATCAGCACAAACTGCCAAGGCCTGAACAACAACAAAAACCGTATTGATGTTTTACAAAATTTGAAAACAATTAAGCAAATATATATTGCCTGCAGGACACCCATTTCACTGAGAACATAGAAAATAAAATGACACAAGAATGGGGATCAAAACATTGTATATCTAGTTGTGATAAAAGTAAAGCCCGACTGGTAGCTGTTTTGTTTGAAGATATCTTTGAATTAAAAATCTCAAAAGAAGTTCAGGATAATGAATTTGGTAATTGTAACATGTACAATCTTAGTACGGACACGTCAGCATTCTTCGAAAAAGTATAGATATCGACAATGAATTGAGTCGGATCACGTCACCACCTGTGTAGAATGGAATTTTATCCAAGACCCAGACATTGATTTGTACAACCATAAAATCGTAAACAACCCAAACGCCCGAGAAAATAATATTAGAATTCATGGATGAACAATTCTTTTACGACCCTTGGAGACATATGAACCCAGACAAGAGACGATAAGCCTTGACACAAACCACATCCAAAAAAACAGAATGGTTTAGTTTTTTCTTGTTGTCAAGACACCTTGAAATAAAGAAAGATAAAGTTTATCCAAACCCTGCTTGGCGATCACTCTATACATGGAATTGAGTTAAAACTTGATAGTATCGAGAGAAGAAGAGGCTACTTTAATAATTCCCAACTAAATGACAAAACTCTTTTTGAAACAACTAAAGAAGTAATTAAAAATACAACAGAACATTATTAAACAAATTTTGATGAACAAGACAATGCCAGATTTAATATATAGATGGCCAAGTTCTTTTCGAAACACTACTGTTGGTGATAAGAGACAAAATTATAAAATACTGCTCTGAAAGGAAACGAAAGCGAGTTACAAAGGCATATCGAATAATTGCAAAAGCACACCACAACAATTAGTCCTTGAAGGTGAGTAACAATATGAGGAAGTTTTAACGAAAAAAGGGCTGGTCCTGATGTATTTACTGCAGAATTTTACAAAAAACTATTCTGGCTTGATCTGCATAAATATCTGATACGATCATTGAACCTAGGTTTCAAAAGAGGAGAATTATCCGTTAGTCAAAAGCAGGGTCTAATAAATTACATTCCTAAAAATGACAAACCAAAGCAGCACTTAAAAAATTGGAGACCGTTTTCACAATTAAATGTCTCCTATAAGATAACATCTGCAACAATTGCAAATAGAATTTTTTTTAAATCCTGCCAATAATAATTAACGAGGATCAAAGAGGTTTTATGTCAAAACGATATAATAGAGAATGCACTAGATTAATTTACGATATTTTAATATTACGGATTTTACTTTGCATGGAAATCCCAGGATTGTTATTACTTATAGACTTGAAAAGACGTTCGGTTAAGTAGATTGGGATTTCATTCAAGAAACATTCCACTTTGGACCTTCAGTTAAGCACTGGAAAACAACCTTCTATCACGATATAAAATCTAGTGTTTTAGTGAACGGTTTTGCTTCAGATTTTCCTTAAGAAACAAGAGGATGTAGACAAGGTGACCCTTTATCTCCTTATATATATATTCTTGTCATGCGCTGAAATGTTGGCAATAATGCTACGCACCAATGAAAATATACGTGATAACTATTGAAAGGATAGACTATCTAAGTTCACTATTCACAGGCAAGACATCTCTCATTTTCAATGGAACTGAATAATGTCTCCAAAACACAATGACAACTCTTCAAACATATGCGTCTTTTTCAGGCTTAAAACTTAACACAAGTTTTGTGGATAGGCTCACAACGCTTTTCTGATAAAACTATGTGCAAAAGTTGGAAATTTAGATAGGTCAAAAAAACTTTTTCTCAACTCGGTATTATTTTTACTCACAAGAAATTAGTGGAAAGAAATCACAAAGACGAACCCAAGACTACAAAAAAACATCATGAACTCTTGGTTAGCACGTGACTTAGACAAAATCAGTAGAAATATTATAACAAAACCTTACGAAGAGGAAGGTAAAAGAGTGCCTGATGTTACAAATGCAATCGCTGCTCAAAACATATCTTAAAGACGTTTGATACCATTGTTCATGCACATACCGGACGCGCATGTGGCGGCGAGTATTGGTAATGCGGTTACGTCCCTTTGACTCGCGGCTAATTGTACTTGAAATCATAGAAATGTAAATTTGGGCAAGTGTAACCTCCCCTGATTCATTATTTCAGGGGTATGCTGTGTTGATTGAAAATAATTTGAATATCCTCTTGTAACATGTTGTTTTTATTTCATAATTTTATTTTACAATGAATAAACATTAGAAATAAGGCAGTTTGAAAAATATCTTGATTTTGAAAAAATGCTTTTTTGACTGATGCTTTTTTTAAAGTCATATGATGTGTGAAATTAAAACTGTTTTGATTTGAATTTTCGTTTTTCTGTTTTGTGTTATATCAAATGACCAGATTACCTCCCTTGACGATAAGGTGTTGTCGTTTTTCTCTCTCACCAATTTGTGTTAATTACGTCAATTTGAGAAATAATCAAGTATTATAAGGAAGTGGATTGAATATGGGTATTCCAATTGACGTTTGGGGGGCGAGAATAGGGCGATTTAAGCAACCAAGTGGTCACCGTCAGATTGAGAAGATCCACCCCTATCGACCCGACACGAAATGGAACGCGGCAATGGACATAACTTACACACTCGTCATCACCACAGTGCTCATGATTGGGACCTACACTGCAAGTATGCTTGTAGCAAGGCATGCTAACACCTTTAACTTTGATCTACCCTTATTTGATCTCACTGTGAGGTTTGAGACATTTGACCACAACAAGACCGGTTTGTTTATATATCGAAAACTGGACTATTTCGATAACATACCTGCTACTCAACATGCATTTTACCCTATATATCTCGCAGGAGATATTGAGCTGAATCCGGGGCCAAGAGATCAAGTGAGTGAGTGAGTATGGTTTTACGCCGCTTTTAGCAATATTCCAGCAATATCACGGCGGGGGACACCAGAAATGGGCTTCACACATTGTACCCATGTCGGGAATCGAACTCGGGTCTTCGGCGTGACGAGCCAACGCTTTAACCACTAGGCTACCCGACCGCCCCCCAAGAGATCAAGACATCATGTCGGATCTTAAGGAAAGTATACCCAACGCATTGATGATTTAGAGAAAAGTGTTTGACAGGATCTGCTCTAAGTTAAATCAGAGGTCACATCGCTCCGGGGAGATGTTACGGAGTTGCAGAGACAGGTAACAGAGGTTAAAGTGATGCATGATTCGGTCAGATTCGAGATAGATGAGATTCACGAGAGATCAGATGAAGTAGATAGTAAGTTGGATGACTTGGACGCCAGGATAGAAGATCAGGAGAGGCGCAGCAGGAGAAATAATCTAGTTATGTATAATGTGCCCGACACAGAAGGTGAGACGTATACCCAGAGCAAGAACAAGGTCCTTGAGATGAACTCAGCTAGAGAGACTACGAATCTCCCAACATTAGTCGCCAGAGATATAGAGAGGGCACATCGGCTGCCATCCAAATCTACCAATAAACCGCGACCCATCATATTACGCATGTATCATTGGGAGGATAAGTGGCACGCGGTCAAGTTAAGGGAAGTGCTGAAACTGAAGGGATATGGAATCGCTAATGATCTTACGAAATTTCCAACGTAATGAACTTTATAAATTGAGAACTGAGAACCCAGACTCCCGATTTTACTATAAGGGTAATTAACTTATAGAGGTTCCCAAAGACGGCGAGAATGATTCTTTTGCTGTCTATAAGTACCCACAGAGGGTACTGAGATCTAGTTCCCGACCCCTTCGTGGACAAAGAGGATCTAGGGGATCTAGGGGATCAGGAAGGGGCCGTGGGTCATACTAGCGGTGTGGCCAGGGCCGTGATAGAAAGACTAATCCCAGGCTATTACGAGATAACGATGCACATTCTGTCAGTGAGGATAACTGTCAGTTGCATATTTTGGAACATTGCTGGTGTTTCGGAGAAACTTTCAGATAATGATTTTCTTGATCATATAAAATCTTTTGATATAATTGGTTTAACTGAAACCTGGATAGATAACATAGAATTATGCAATGTATTTAGAGATTTTGATGTATTTACTAAGACAGCTGATAAACTAATTCTAGAACTGGTATAAAACCTGACAATGTAGCAGACGACATAATTGAACACACCGAGGGAGATACGTCATGGGATTTTATGTTTGACTCTTTCACCAAAGAGCGATTTTCTTTAGATAAGTGTATATATACCTTCGGTAAAAGTCTACTAGATCTTTGCTCAGTCTTAGATATTCATTTTTAAAATGGAAGATGTGGAAAAGACACAAATACTGGAGACTTTACATACATTGGAGCAAAGGGTACAAGTGTAATTGATTATGTAATTGCTTCGCCTCGCATATTTGATTATATAGTTGATTTTGAAATTCAGTCTAGAACCGAATCTGACCACCTAACCCTTTGTATTAAGCTAAGGAGTTATAATAGAACCCGAACTTCACCTAATAATAGTGCAAGCGCAAATAATAACTATAAGTTTGTTTTAGATGATAATATGTTAAACACATTCAGAGAGAATTTTCTTACAAACGATATCCAAAAGATTCTGGATATATGTGTCGATTTTGTATTTTCTGATATAAACAAAAGTGTTAATGCTATTGCAGATGCTCCATGTGTAGCCGCTAATGATATGAAACGAAAAGTAAGTCGAGTTAGAGAAAGGGTGAAAAGAAATCCATGGTTTGATAACGAGTGTGAAATGCTTAAAAAAAAAAATGTAAATATTTAAATAGATTTAGAAATTGCAAAAATGAAAGTAACCTAAAAGAATATCATGCCGCTAGAAACAAATATACTGCCATCTGTAAATATAAACAAAATAAATATTTAATGGAGAGGAAACAAAGGTTAGAGAAAAATATAAATAATTCAAAACTGTTTTGGTCAGAATTAAAAAGCATGAATAAAAAACACGAATAACATAAGTATTGATGACTGGTATTGTCATTTCAAAAATATGTATGACATGTCACATCAGAATGAGAAAGCATCATTTTTAGAATGTAATGATAATGTAAATGAGGATGATAACAACAGCGAAACTGATGAAATTGTAGCTAATATCCTTGATTCCCCAATTACGAGAGAAGACATTTTAGAAAGCATCCGACAACTTAAGTGCAATAAATCATCTGGCATTGATAATTTGATGCCTGATTTTTTCAAACATTCAGCAGACCTGTTAGTACCATATCTTGAACTAATATTTAATGTCCTTTTAGAAAACGGAGCCTTTCCGAATTCAAGGTCGGTGGGAATAATTGTACCTATCCATAAGAGCGGGGATATAAACAACACTGATAATTATAGGGGTATAACTCTTTTGATCATTTTTAGCAAGATATTTACTTTTATTATTAAAAAAAGATTAGTGTATTGGGCTAGTACAATGTACAACATTGATGAGTCACAAGCTAGATTCAGAGAAGGATATAGTACAGTACGGGACAACATATTTATAATACATTGTTTAATACAAAGATGCCTTAATAATAAGGGTGGAAAGTTTTATGTAGTTTTTGTAGATTTTTCTAAAGCATATGACTCTGTACAAAGAAATTAACTTTGGAATCTTTTTAAGACTCATGGATTACGTTCTAAAATGAATAAATTGTTATGTAGCATTAATGAAATTATAAAAGTCTGTGTTAGAAATAACCAAGTTATTTCTCCAACACTTTCAAGTCATCTAGGAGTACGACAGGGTTGTATCTTAAGCCCGTTCCTGTTTTCGTTTTTCATTAATGAATTTGCAATGCAAATATATAATAATTGTTCCTATGGAATTCAACTACACCCAGAAGAAATACAATTGTTTTTACTTTTGCTTGCAGACGATATTGCACTATTTTCAAGTACTAATAAAGGTCTACAGTCACAAATTAATGAGTTAGAAAAGTATTGTGATGAATGGAAATTGAATGTAAATAGAAATAAAACAAAAATTGTTGTATTTAAAAACGGCGGTAATTTATCAAAATATGAAAAATGGTACTATAAAGGTAACCAATTGGAGATAACAAGTTTTTATAAATATTTAGGAGTGTATTTTACGAACTGTCTTTCATGGACATATCATGTAAGCCAAGCATCCTTACAAGCCAAAAAAGTATTCATTGGTATACAACGAAATGCATGTGGTCTAAACTTTGATTATAATACACTTTTCAAAATTTTTGATGTAAAAATAAGTCCAATTTTATTGTATGGTGCAGATATTACCATACCAAAATATAGAAAAGCATTGGCACGGTTTCGTTGCAAGTCGCATGATCTACATAATGAAACAGGCAGATATATAAATACCCCACGAGAACAAAGAAAACGTAACATGTGTAACTTAAATGAAGTAGAAGACGAGTATCACTTCATTATCAGATGTCCATTATATTTAGAACTAAGAATAAAATACTTACCAAAATACTATTACAGTGAACCAAACATATGTAAATTTATAAGTGTATTAAAATGTGAGAGAACAAAGGTTGTAAAGAATTTATCGATGTTTATTAACCATGCTTTTGTCCATAGAAGTGAAATTGTTAACTGTTAATTAAATACTATCTATGCCCGAATAAAATGAGCATTATATATGTGGGAGATTTATTTTAATTTGATGTTCTATTGTAATGATTAATTATGTTGAATTGTATTATGTACTAAAGGCCTGTGGCCTCTTGAGTACGAAATAAAGATTGATTGATTGAATACTGTAATGTGTCTATATAAAAACACTCATTTAATAATCAAACTTTAAAATGACCATTTTATTGGCAAAATGATTTTATCATCCGGTGCCTCTAGATGGCGCCACTTATTCAAAAAATGCAGTGGTGACTTGTTTTTTTTATTGCGTTATTTGATTCAGAACATATTTTCCTACAAAATGATACCAAATATACCCATTTCTTGATTTTTTTTTTTTTTTTTGTATGCAACCTCTTTAAAACATAACGTTTGTTCCATTCACATCCATACTCTAAACTTACAATATTTTGATTACTAATAGAACTCCAACACAAATTGATTTTACATTTCGGAAATGGTTATACATGATAGGACCAATGTATTCTGTTAAGATATCATGTATGCATGAGGTAGCTTAGTAGAAAAAAGGAAATTCTATCAAAGAGGAAAAAGATATATACTCAAACGCAAGGGGAACGCATATCGAGTATGCAGTATACATGTTATTTATTTTCAACAGTAAAGACAAGAAATACTAATAGGGCTAGATTGACAAAAATTTGACTGAAGACAGTTTAATGGCAGATGACATAATTGTTTTTTTCAAATGTTAAGGGCTTACACAGTTTCTGGTCAATACTCAAAATGTCAGTCAATACCTTGTGTGGCTACCATTAGCATTGATCACTGCCACACATCTCCTGTACATTGAGTGGATCAGACGAATTGTGAAGGCCCTAGGGATCCTCCTGCACACATCGAGAGCAGCTGTGCGTAGTTCATCGGCAGTTGTAGGGACTGAGCGCACATTGTGCAGACGCCTTTGAACCTGATCCCACAAGTGTTCGATGGGGCTGAGGGCTGGCCACGGTAGAACACGGATGTTGTGTTGTTGCAGAAAGACCGTGGTAGCTCTGGTAACTTGGGGACGAGCGTTGTACTGCTGGGAAATGTGTTGGTGATGTTGTGCAAAAATGGAACAACGTGGGGTCTGATCACTTGGTCGATATACCGCTGAGCAGTGACGCCGTGTCCCCGACCTTGACCAACATTCAGAAAGCACATGGGTCCAAGTCTCGCATTAAGTCATATCCGTGCCCATATCATGACACTAGGTCCACCCCATGGATCCCTTTCCATAACGTTTCTGTCAGCGAAACGATCACCTCGAGGCCGCCAAATTCTGACTCTTCCGTCTGCATGGGAGACACACAAGCGACAATCATCAGAGAAGATGACATGCCTCCACTCACGATGACGCCAATTGCGATGACCCTGTGCCAACTGAAGTCGTGATTGTCGATGCCGTGGGTGGAGAACAGGACGACGTGCTGGTCGGCGACATCTTAGGTTGTTAGAACGGAAACTTCGGATCACAGTGTCCCGGCTAATGTGTCGATTATGTGTTCCTGTGGTCTGTCGAGCACTTTCACTTGCAGTTAGGAACGGAAGTCGCTGGTGTTGACGGGTAATCTGCCGATCTTGTCGAGGAGTGGTGACCCTAGGACGACCGCTCCGAGGAAGGTCATCTGTGGTCTGTGTAGCATTGTATCGATGCAGGAGACGGTAAATTGTGGTTATGTTAACGTTGAAATGACGGGCAACATCTTGGACAGACTCTCCAGCTTCCAAACGTTCGATAGCCTGGTTTCTCTGAATTTGAGCTAGGCGTGGAATTGTTGACCAAGGAGTGGTAGGTCCAAGAATCGGCCACAGTTTTATACCCACGACAGTTCGTGACAGTGCATTTTCGATTTCGCGAGAAATGGGTGCATGATACCCACATATTCATTGAATGGTGCGTTTTGGCGATTCCTTTTTTATGTTGCGTTTTTACTCGGGGCTTCCAAAATGCAACCAAAAGTATTGATCACACCATCAGGCTTCACTACATGCTAAAACCCGTATCAGTTTATGGTTCCGTGTTTGTTACCTATTTGCTTAAAACCACTTGCGTTTCTTTTGCGTGTGAGTATATTATCAGAACCTTTAGGGCAAAATACGAATATAAGAATATGGAACACACATGTAAATTATAAACATTACCCGGGAAAAGGTATTAATGTTAAAAATGATTTGATAGATGAGAGCGGGTTGGAGGTGTGTGGAGAATATTGTATGATATATCAAATAAGGTACCCAACAATATGATATCCCCAAAATACATTCAAAGATGGGAACTAGATGTTGCCCTTAACATGATGGAAAAAATGGAAATGAATAATCGTTGCCCCCCCCCCCCCCCCCCCCCCCCCCCCAGATATGGCTTGTCTTCAAAACAAATATGGTTCAAATACAGTATTATTCATAGAATTATACCAACAAAATAGTTGCTGTACAATATGGGATATAAAGAATCATTAATTGCAATTTTTGTAAACGAGAAAAACAATTGGTGATGCACATGTTCTTTGAGTTTTAGCTTGTAGAACATCTCTGGAACAACCTTGCAAAATGGATCAAAGACAAAACTGGAATAGAACTAGAATCTTCAAAATTGACAATTTTATTAGGATATCAAGAAAAACGAAATGACGTTTTAAATCATATAATAACTGTGACAAAGCAAAACATATTAAAATCAAACATTTCCGACTCCCTACCACATTTCCAACACTTCGAGAATAAAAGAATATACTCATACTGCATCGACAGAAATATTTAATATTCACATTGGAAATACACACAGTTCATAAGATTTTGGTCACGCTGTCACCATCTATTCGTGTAAACCCTAGAACCTGCACGTTTCCAACAACGACTCCTCGTCATCCTGACACTGGAAGTGTTTTGTTTGTTATTATCCAAAGATATGCTTTGTAACTTGTATGTAGATTGTGTGTGAACTATATTCCGTGAACCTGTTGTTTGTGTACCCCAAAAAGAAATGAAATAATTATTAAAAAAAATAACTTGTTTTGAAATACCAATCAGAATGGAAATCCCGATTCATATGCAAAACGCATATGGTGTTTAATTTTTTCTTTGCTTATAAGGGGCCTATCTCTGCACTTGTACACAGCAGACGAAATTCAAATTTAATATATCGTTTTTATTAGTTTCAACTAAATCAGTAAACGTACTACCGTGTCACTGGGTTTTCTGGTTCGCCGATCACTTGATTATGTGGTTTGTTTTAGGCCGCCGTCGCATGGCAGATGTACTATTGTGCGGCGTCAGGCAATAGATACTTACGTTGTTTATGCAAATTGTGTGAATGGCGGATGCTACCAATAGGGTAGGACATGTTTACCATTTTCACGAAGACCTGCTGTCGTCACTGATTTTCAATCGTCCATTCACATAATTCCCACAGATAGTATGCACTTTACACCAAATGAAATCTGTGTCGGTGGGTAATCTAGACTGGTAATCCTCTTGCATTGAGATTGGATATTTATGTTGTGGTTGACATCCTGATTGATGAATCCGACTGAGTTTATGATGAAACACGGGGACCTCAGGCAGAAACATCGGCCCTGGTCAAATAAATGTAAAACATCAACGCCACAAAACAACCACTCTCGTTTATCCAAGGAAGTTACTCAACATAACCTAAAGGCTGTCGAGTCTGGAAACAAATAATGGAGATAACATAAATTTACAATAAACATTAGATTTGCTGATGCCAAGATATCATGTACAAATCACATAACCTAATGAACATATGCTGCCATTACCAGAACGACCTCTGGAGCATTCCCCAAAGCCTGTCGCCTTCAGGGAAAGTATGGGGTAGATACCTGAGCAATCCATCGAGGAGATAGTTATTATTTTAATGACATTTTGCAGTGGTATTGCAGAGGTCCAATATTTTAGACATCAGCATTCTGTCCATAAGAAACGATCTTCAATCGTTGTGAGGCAGAATGTTATCCACAGCTCCTATCTACTTAACACCAATCTCCAAGCCGATAAAGTAAAACTTACGCCCTATATATACGCGACCCGCCTGCCGAGTTTCAAGATGTTACTCCTTTTTTGAAATTTTGACATCCATGCCCATCCGGACCAGTCCTGCTTTGACACTACGGTCGCTTCTAAGGCCTGGAGAAAATAGTGAAAAATCCAAAGTTTGAGTGCCAACGTGGTCGGAGGGTCCTGGCCGACCCGCCTACCGAGTTTCAAGATGTTACTCCTTTTTTGAAATTTTGACATCCATGCCCGTCCGGACCAGTCCTGCTTTGACACTACGGTCGCTTCTAAGGCCTGGAGAAAATAGTGAAAAATCCAAAGTTTGAGTGCCAACGTGGTCGGAGGGTCCTGGCCGACCCGCCTGCCGAGTTTCAAGATGTTACTCCTTTTTTGAAATTTTGACATCCATGCCCATCCGGACCAGTCCTGCTTTGACACTACGGTCGCTTCTAAGGCCTGGAGAAAATAGCGAAAAATCCAAAGTTTGAGTGCCAACGTGGTCGGAGGGTCCTGGCCGACCCGCCTGCCGAGTTTCAAGATGTTACTCCTTTTTTGAAATTTTGACATCCATGCCCATCCGGACCAGTCCTGCTTTGACACTACGGTCGCTTCTAAGGCCTGGAGAAAATAGCGAAAAATCCAAAGTTTGAGTGCCAACGTGGTCGGAGGGTCCTGGCCGACCCGCCTGCCGAGTTTCAAGATGTTACTCCTTTTTTGAAATTTTGACACCCATGCCCATCCGGACCAGTCCTGCTTTGACACTACGGTCGCTTCTAAGGCCTGGAGAAAATAGTGAAAAATCCAAAGTTTGAGTGCCAACGTGGTCGGAGGGTCCTGGCCGACCCGCCTGCCGAGTTTCAAGATGTTACTCCTTTTTTGAAATTTTGACACCCATGCCCATCCGGACCAGTCCTGCTTTGACACTACGGTCGCTTCTAAGGCCTGGAGAAAATAGCGAAAAATCCAAAGTTTGAGTGCCAACGTGGTCGGAGGGTCCTGGCCGACCCGCCTGCCGAGTTTCAAGATGTTACTCCTTTTTTGAAATTTTGACACCCATGCCCATCCGGACCAGTCCTGCTTTGACACTACGGTCGCTTCTAAGGCCTGGAGAAAATAGTGAAAAATCCAAAGTTTGAGTGCCAACGTGGTCGGAGGGTCCTGGCCGACCCGCCTGCCGAGTTTCAAGATGTTACTCCTTTTTTGAAATTTTGACACCCATGCCCATCCGGACCAGTCCTGCTTTGACACTACGGTCGCTTCTAAGGCCTGGAGAAAATAGCGAAAAATCCAAAGTTTGAGTGCCAACGTGGTCGGAGGGTCCTGGCCGACCCGCCTGCCGAGTTTCAAGATGTTACTCCTTTTTTGAAATTTTGACATCCATGCCCATCCGGACCAGTCCTGCTTTGACACTACGGTCGCTTCTAAGGCCTGGAGAAAATAGTGAAAAATCCAAAGTTTGAGTGCCAACGTGGTCGGAGGGTCCTGGCCGACCCGCCTGCCGAGTTTCAAGATGTTACTCCTTTTTTGAAATTTTGACACCCATGCCCATCCGGACCAGTCCTGCTTTGACACTACGGTCGCTTCTAAGGCCTGGAGAAAATAGTGAAAAATCCAAAGTTTGAGTGCCAACGTGGTCGGAGGGTCCTGGCCGACCCGCCTGCCGAGTTTCAAGATGTTACTCCTTTTTTGAAATTTTGACACCCATGCCCATCCGGACCAGTCCTGCTTTGACACTACGGTCGCTTCTAAGGCCTGGAGAAAATAGTGAAAAATCCAAAGTTTGAGTGCCAACGTGGTCGGAGGGTCCTGGCCGACCCGCCTGCCGAGTTTCAAGATGTTACTCCTTTTTTGAAATTTTGACACCCATGCCCATCCGGACCAGTCCTGCTTTGACACTACGGTCGCTTCTAAGGCCTGGAGAAAATAGCGAAAAATACAAAGTTTGAGTGCCAACGTGGTCGGAGGGTCCTGGCCGACCCGCCTGCCGAGTTTCAAGATGTTACTCCTTTTTTGAAATTTTGACACCCATGCCCATCCGGACCAGTCCTGCTTTGACACTACGGTCGCTTCTAAGGCCTGGAGAAAATAGTGAAAAATCCAAAGTTTGAGTGCCAACGTGGTCGGAGGGTCCTGGCCGACCCGCCTGCCGAGTTTCAAGATGTTACTCCTTTTTTGAAATTTTGACACCCATGCCCATCCGGACCAGTCCTGCTTTGACACTACGGTCGCTTCTAAGGCCTGGAGAAAATAGTGAAAAATCCAAAGTTTGAGTGCCAACGTGGTCGGAGGGTCCTGGCCGACCCGCCTGCCGAGTTTCAAGATGTTACTCCTTTTTTGAAATTTTGACACCCATGCCCATCCGGACCAGTCCTGCTTTGACACTACGGTCGCTTCTAAGGCCTGGAGAAAATAGTGAAAAATCCAAAGTTTGAGTGCCAACGTGGTCGGAGGGTCCTGGCCGACCCGCCTGCCGAGTTTCAAGATGTTACTCCTTTTTTGAAATTTTGACACCCATGCCCATCCGGACCAGTCCTGCTTTGACACTACGGTCGCTTCTAAGGCCTGGAGAAAATAGTGAAAAATCCAAAGTTTGAGTGCCAACGTGGTCGGAGGGTCCTGGCCGACCCGCCTGCCGAGTTTCAAGATGTTACTCCTTTTTTGAAATTTTGACACCCATGCCCATCCGGACCAGTCCTGCTTTGACACTACGGTCGCTTCTAAGGCCTGGAGAAAATAGTGAAAAATCCAAAGTTTGAGTGCCAACGTGGTCGGAGGGTCCTGGCCGACCCGCCTGCCGAGTTTCAAGATGTTACTCCTTTTTTGAAATTTTGACACCCATGCCCATCCGGACCAGTCCTGCTTTGACACTACGGTCGCTTCTAAGGCCTGGAGAAAATAGTGAAAAATCCAAAGTTTGAGTGCCAACGTGGTCGGAGGGTCCTGGCCGACCCGCCTGCCGAGTTTCAAGATGTTACTCCTTTTTTGAAATTTTGACACCCATGCCCATCCGGACCAGTCCTGCTTTGACACTACGGTCGCTTCTAAGGCCTGGAGAAAATAGTGAAAAATCCAAAGTTTGAGTGCCAACGTGGTCGGAGGGTCCTGGCCGACCCGCCTGCCGAGTTTCAAGATGTTACTCCTTTTTTGAAATTTTGACACCCATGCCCATCCGGACCAGTCCTGCTTTGACACTACGGTCGCTTCTAAGGCCTGGAGAAAATAGTGAAAAATCCAAAGTTTGAGTGCCAACGTGGTCGGAGGGTCCTGGCCGACCCGCCTGCCGAGTTTCAAGATGTTACTCCTTTTTTGAAATTTTGACACCCATGCCCATCCGGACCAGTCCTGCTTTGACACTACGGTCGCTTCTAAGGCCTGGAGAAAATAGTGAAAAATCCAAAGTTTGAGTGCCAACGTGGTCGGAGGGTCCTGGCCGACCCGCCTGCCGAGTTTCAAGATGTTACTCCTTTTTTGAAATTTTGACACCCATGCCCATCCGGACCAGTCCTGCTTTGACACTACGGTCGCTTCTAAGGCCTGGAGAAAATAGTGAAAAATCCAAAGTTTGAGTGCCAACGTGGTCGGAGGGTCCTGGCCGACCCGCCTGCCGAGTTTCAAGATGTTACTCCTTTTTTGAAATTTTGACACCCATGCCCATCCGGACCAGTCCTGCTTTGACACTACGGTCGCTTCTAAGGCCTGGAGAAAATAGTGAAAAATCCAAAGTTTGAGTGCCAACGTGGTCGGAGGGTCCTGGCCGACCCGCCTGCCGAGTTTCAAGATGTTACTCCTTTTTTGAAATTTTGACACCCATGCCCATCCGGACCAGTCCTGCTTTGACACTACGGTCGCTTCTAAGGCCTGGAGAAAATAGTGAAAAATCCAAAGTTTGAGTGCCAACGTGGTCGGAGGGTCCTGGCCGACCCGCCTGCCGAGTTTCAAGATGTTACTCCTTTTTTGAAATTTTGACACCCATGCCCATCCGGACCAGTCCTGCTTTGACACTACGGTCGCTTCTAAGGCCTGGAGAAAATAGTGAAAAATCCAAAGTTTGAGTGCCAACGTGGTCGGAGGGTCCTGGCCGACCCGCCTGCCGAGTTTCAAGATGTTACTCCTTTTTTGAAATTTTGACACCCATGCCCATCCGGACCAGTCCTGCTTTGACACTACGGTCGCTTCTAAGGCCTGGAGAAAATAGTGAAAAATCCAAAGTTTGAGTGCCAACGTGGTCGGAGGGTCCTGGCCGACCCGCCTGCCGAGTTTCAAGATGTTACTCCTTTTTTGAAATTTTGACACCCATGCCCATCCGGACCAGTCCTGCTTTGACACTACGGTCGCTTCTAAGGCCTGGAGAAAATAGTGAAAAATCCAAAGTTTGAGTGCCAACGTGGTCGGAGGGTCCTGGCCGACCCGCCTGCCGAGTTTCAAGATGTTACTCCTTTTTTGAAATTTTGACACCCATGCCCATCCGGACCAGTCCTGCTTTGACACTACGGTCGCTTCTAAGGCCTGGAGAAAATAGTGAAAAATCCAAAGTTTGAGTGCCAACGTGGTCGGAGGGTCCTGGCCGACCCGCCTGCCGAGTTTCAAGATGTTACTCCTTTTTTGAAATTTTGACACCCATGCCCATCCGGACCAGTCCTGCTTTGACACTACGGTCGCTTCTAAGGCCTGGAGAAAATAGTGAAAAATCCAAAGTTTGAGTGCCAACGTGGTCGGAGGGTCCTGGCCGACCCGCCTGCCGAGTTTCAAGATGTTACTCCTTTTTTGAAATTTCTGACACCCATGCCCATCCGGACCAGTCCTGCTTTGACACTACGGTCGCTTCTAAGGCCTGGAGAAAATAGTGAAAAATCCAAAGTTTGAGTGCCAACGTGGTCGGAGGGTCCTGGCCGACCCGCCTGCCGAGTTTCAAGATGTTACTCCTTTTTTGAAATTTTGACACCCATGCCCATCCGGACCAGTCCTGCTTTGACACTACGGTCGCTTCTAAGGCCTGGAGAAAATAGTGAAAAATCCAAAGTTTGAGTGCCAACGTGGTCGGAGGGTCCTGGCCGACCCGCCTGCCGAGTTTCAAGATGTTACTCCTTTTTTGAAATTTTGACACCCATGCCCATCCGGACCAGTCCTGCTTTGACACTACGGTCGCTTCTAAGGCCTGGAGAAAATAGTGAAAAATCCAAAGTTTGAGTGCCAACGTGGTCGGAGGGTCCTGGCCGACCCGCCTGCCGAGTTTCAAGATGTTACTCCTTTTTTGAAATTTTGACACCCATGCCCATCCGGACCAGTCCTGCTTTGACACTACGGTCGCTTCTAAGGCCTGGAGAAAATAGTGAAAAATCCAAAGTTTGAGTGCCAACGTGGTCGGAGGGTCCTGGCCGACCCGCCTGCCGAGTTTCAAGATGTTACTCCTTTTTTGAAATTTTGACACCCATGCCCATCCGGACCAGTCCTGCTTTGACACTACGGTCGCTTCTAAGGCCTGGAGAAAATAGTGAAAAATCCAAAGTTTGAGTGCCAACGTGGTCGGAGGGTCCTGGCCGACCCGCCTGCCGAGTTTCAAGATGTTACTCCTTTTTTGAAATTTTGACACCCATGCCCATCCGGACCAGTCCTGCTTTGACACTACGGTCGCTTCTAAGGCCTGGAGAAAATAGTGAAAAATCCAAAGTTTGAGTGCCAACGTGGTCGGAGGGTCCTGGCCGACCCGCCTGCCGAGTTTCAAGATGTTACTCCTTTTTTGAAATTTTGACACCCATGCCCATCCGGACCAGTCCTGCTTTGACACTACGGTCGCTTCTAAGGCCTGGAGAAAATAGTGAAAAATCCAAAGTTTGAGTGCCAACGTGGTCGGAGGGTCCTGGCCGACCCGCCTGCCGAGTTTCAAGATGTTACTCCTTTTTTGAAATTTTGACACCCATGCCCATCCGGACCAGTCCTGCTTTGACACTACGGTCGCTTCTAAGGCCTGGAGAAAATAGTGAAAAATCCAAAGTTTGAGTGCCAACGTGGTCGGAGGGTCCTGGCCGACCCGCCTGCCGAGTTTCAAGATGTTACTCCTTTTTTGAAATTTTGACACCCATGCCCATCCGGACCAGTCCTGCTTTGACACTACGGTCGCTTCTAAGGCCTGGAGAAAATAGTGAAAAATCCAAAGTTTGAGTGCCAACGTGGTCGGAGGGTCCTGGCCGACCCGCCTGCCGAGTTTCAAGATGTTACTCCTTTTTTGAAATTTTGACACCCATGCCCATCCGGACCAGTCCTGCTTTGACACTACGGTCGCTTCTAAGGCCTGGAGAAAATAGTGAAAAATCCAAAGTTTGAGTGCCAACGTGGTCGGAGGGTCCTGGCCGACCCGCCTGCCGAGTTTCAAGATGTTACTCCTTTTTTGAAATTTTGACACCCATGCCCATCCGGACCAGTCCTGCTTTGACACTACGGTCGCTTCTAAGGCCTGGAGAAAATAGTGAAAAATCCAAAGTTTGAGTGCCAACGTGGTCGGAGGGTCCTGGCCGACCCGCCTGCCGAGTTTCAAGATGTTACTCCTTTTTTGAAATTTTGACACCCATGCCCATCCGGACCAGTCCTGCTTTGACACTACGGTCGCTTCTAAGGCCTGGAGAAAATAGTGAAAAATCCAAAGTTTGAGTGCCAACGTGGTCGGAGGGTCCTGGCCGACCCGCCTGCCGAGTTTCAAGATGTTACTCCTTTTTTGAAATTTTGACACCCATGCCCATCCGGACCAGTCCTGCTTTGACACTACGGTCGCTTCTAAGGCCTGGAGAAAATAGTGAAAAATCCAAAGTTTGAGTGCCAACGTGGTCGGAGGGTCCTGGCCGACCCGCCTGCCGAGTTTCAAGATGTTACTCCTTTTTTGAAATTTTGACACCCATGCCCATCCGGACCAGTCCTGCTTTGACACTACGGTCGCTTCTAAGGCCTGGAGAAAATAGTGAAAAATCCAAAGTTTGAGTGCCAACGTGGTCGGAGGGTCCTGGCCGACCCGCCTGCCGAGTTTCAAGATGTTACTCCTTTTTTGAAATTTTGACACCCATGCCCATCCGGACCAGTCCTGCTTTGACACTACGGTCGCTTCTAAGGCCTGGAGAAAATAGTGAAAAATCCAAAGTTTGAGTGCCAACGTGGTCGGAGGGTCCTGGCCGACCCGCCTGCCGAGTTTCAAGATGTTACTCCTTTTTTGAAATTTTGACACCCATGCCCATCCGGACCAGTCCTGCTTTGACACTACGGTCGCTTCTAAGGCCTGGAGAAAATAGTGAAAAATCCAAAGTTTGAGTGCCAACGTGGTCGGAGGGTCCTGGCCGACCCGCCTGCCGAGTTTCAAGATGTTACTCCTTTTTTGAAATTTTGACACCCATGCCCATCCGGACCAGTCCTGCTTTGACACTACGGTCGCTTCTAAGGCCTGGAGAAAATAGTGAAAAATCCAAAGTTTGAGTGCCAACGTGGTCGGAGGGTCCTGGCCGACCCGCCTGCCGAGTTTCAAGATGTTACTCCTTTT